>NC_091743.1:42730827-43030827 GCF_043380555.1 Nothobranchius furzeri
AATCTGAGGTTGACTGCTACTTCTCTGCCTTTGTAGAAGGTGAAAAGAAAGGGTGAGGGCATCGTACCCTGAGGAGCTCCACCTCAGACATCCATTTGTGCAGTCTCACGTACTGTGGCCTTTTGGTGAGGTAGTTGATGATCCATGCAGTCAGATGTTCATCCACCTCTGCACCCGTCATCTTCTCCTGCAGACACAACTGGATGGTGTAGATGGCACTTGAGAAGTTAAACATGACGCTTACAGTGATTTTTGCATTTTGAGGTGAGTCAGCACCCGGTGCTGCATGTAGACAAGGGTGTCCTCTACCCCCATGTATGGATTATATGCAAATTGCAGTGTGACTGGGCTCACCACTGAACATAGCTGGGTGAGGAGGTTTGTTATTAGTTTGAACTGTTAGGCAGAATGCTCATAACTGATGTCATTGAGGTAAGTTGGAGGAGCCAAAACTTACTTTCTGCATGCTTTTGTGCTGCCATTTGGGTCTCTACTGCCTTTATAAACACCAAACCTGCCAGTATAGGTGATATGATGACACATTTTTACACCGAGAACCATCAAGTCCATCCTCACCTTTTCAATCACTGTGTGGTATGCTGGAGTCACCCTCAGGGATATGAAAAGACTGCAGTTTGTGGTGTGCTCTGCTGAGAAGGTCATTGGCTGCAAACTCCTCTCTATACAGGACCTGCACACCTCCAGGACATAAAGGTGTGCAGGTCAGATCACAGCTTACCGGTTTCACCCTGGAAACAGTCTTTGACATGATCCCATCTGGCAGGAGTTTCTGATCCAGTTGGACTAGAACCTCTCACCACAAGAACAGTTTCTTCCCCTCTGCAGTTTGACTCATGAATTGCAATCCTAGAACTGCCCACTCCAGTCGCTTTGTTCCAGTCACCTGACCCTGTGTTGTGTTTGCACGTGAACTGTTCCACTCTGAACAGTACTCACACTGGTTTGTACATATTTGCCATTTTTCTAGTTATTGTTGCCATATGGCTGATTGGAGACAAGATGGCCGCTGGACAGGTGTGCCTGTGAGAGGCTCTCCAAACAATTTAAGAAGATTCTATTTAAAAGTGCTTGGAATGATGAAAATTTGTGTGGAAATCCTCTGAAACCAAGACCTTTTACTGCAAGTTGATTAATTTATGACTGGAGCTGTGGAATATGCCAAAACCAAGGCAAAAGCAATCCTCCAAACAAATGGAAGAAGGTGCTCACAAACAAATGGAGAACAATCAACTGGAATCAGCTGAGGACATGACACCAACTAAATCTTCAGGTATGGCTGAAATACTCAAAGAACTGAGAGAATTTCGAACTGAAACATCAGCCAGCTTTGGAGCATTAAAAACAGAATTGAATGAGCTACGAGCAGAGTTCACGAGCATCAAAAAAAAGAATGGAGGAAGCTGAACAGAGAATTGTTGAGAGTGAAGACTATGCAATGAAAACCTCCAATGTGTTAATACAAGTGGTTCAGATGCAAAAACAACTAGAAATGAAATGTGAGGCACTTGAGAGCCAAGCTCGCAAAAAAAATATGAGAATCTACTCTGTACCTGAGGGTTGTGAAGAAAATAACATAATTGAGTTTGTGAACAAACTGGCCCGTGAAAAACTGGATGTGATTGATGATTTGAATATTGAGAGAGCACATCGTGTTGGGCCAAAGATGGGACAAAGGGAGCGCCCCAGAGCAATCTTGGTTCGATTCCAGTCATACGCCATGAAACAGAAAGTATTGGAGGCTGCTTGGAGAAAAAGGAATGTTCAAGTGACAGACCAAAGGATTTATTTCGATGAGGATTTTACAAGCGCTGTGTTCAAGGAGCGGGCTAAATACAAGGAGGTGCGGAAAATACTCAATGAAAGAAAAGTGAAGTCACGGATCTTGTTTCCAGCGAGACTGAAACTCTTTTGTGGAGATGGAAAAGTGAAGGTGTATAGTGACCCCCATGCTGCTGCTATTGGACTACGTGAGTTTGGAGTAAACATGAATATTCCAGAAGAGGTTCCCGATCTGGAATCAACGCTGAGGAGCGCAGGATGGGAGTCAGTTCATGCTCAACGGAGAACAAGCCCTGATCATGAATTGATTAAAGGAGTCAACACTCTTCTGAAAAGTCACAAGAGTTGAGGTACTTTTGTGAAAAATAGTTGATGGCAAATTCTGCTGTAAAAACTCTGAAAAGATTTGAAGTTACTGAATATAACAAACTTGACTATGAAAACAATATTGATCCAGATGGTAATCTGTTAAATACAATCAATGATAACTGTAAATATTACACAAATGATCAGTTTAATAGTTCTGTAGATTTAGGTCATTTCTCACTTATCCACATTAATTGTAGAAGTCTTTACGTTAGTTTTGACCAAATTAATGCATATATGAAAACATTTAAGCACCAATTTGAAGTGATTGCTTTATCTGAAACATGGTTAAATGAAGAAAAGGGTACAGATTTTGATATGGTAGGGTACCATTTGTTTTATACAAACAGAGGAAAGAAAAAAGGTGGAGGGGTTGCACTGTACGTCAAAAGTGCCTTGAAGTGTAAAATACTGGACTCCATGGCAGTAGCTGTGGAAGATATGATGGAATGTGTAGCTGTTGAAATAGAAATGGAAAAAACTAGAAACATTATAGTAGCCTGTATATATAGAACACCTGGCTCCAATTTACAATGTTTTAAAGAAAGATGCGAAACTCTCATAGATGGATTAAATGACAACAAATCCTGGTTAATATGTGGAGATTTCAATATTGATTTACTTAACCAGAGAAACAAAATGACTAGAGACTTTATGGATGTGATGTCCAGCAGGAGTTTATATCCTGTGATCACTCAGCCTACTAGAATCACCAGTACCTGTGCTACATTAATAGACAATATTTATACAAATGAAATTGAGAAGACAGCTAACAGTGGTCTCCTAATTAGTGATATAAGTGATCATCTACCAATTTTTATAATACATAAAAATGCATTAAAAAAACCTAAGGAGTTAGATCAGATAAAACATGTTAGAATAAGGACAGAGGATGCTATAACAGCATTTTGTAATGACTTGTTGAAGGAGAACTGGAGTGGGGTTTATGTGAAGGATGTGAACGTGGCATATGATACGTTCTTAAAAACATATAAATCTTTATATAATAAGAACTGCCCTGTAGTTGTCTGTAGAAAAAAGATAAATATGAATGTAGAACCGTGGTTAACTAAGGGACTACTAAAATCTTGTAAAAGGAAAAACAAATTATACAGAGATTTTGTCAGATACCGAACCAAAGCCACAGAAATGAAGTACAAAATATACAAAAATAAATTGACATCATTAATAAGACAAGCAAAAAAAGATCATTATAATTTAAGGCTGAAGGAAAGCATAGGTGACATGAAAAGAACATGGAGAATTCTGAATAGTGTCATAAGATCCAGGTCTCAGCATGCCCGTTATCCAGATTTCTTTACTAACGGAGATAAGATCTTGAGGGATAAAGCTGAGGTGGTAAATGAACTTAATTCATTTTTTGTAAACATAGGACCAAGTTTGGCCAAATCTCTGGAAACACAAACTAATGAAGCTGGAAAAATACAAAGAGGGAGCAAAATTTTACAGTCTATGTTTTTAGGGGATGTAAGTGAAAATGAAGTTTTGACGATAGTTAGGAAAAGTAAAAATAAAACATCCACAGACTGTGACGGGATTGACATGATGATTGTAAAGAAAACTATTGATTATGTTGTCAAACCATTCACTTATATCTGTAATTTGTCTGTTCAGAGTGGTACATTTCCAGAAAAAATGAAAACTACAAAAGTAATTCCAATTTTTAAAAATGGTGATAGACATAAGTTTGATAATTATAGACCAATCTCAGTGCTTTCTCAGTTTTCTAAAGTGCTTGAGAAATGGTTTGTTCAGAAACTAGATAACTTTATTGAGAAGGAAAACCTCCTGAGTGAGAGTCAGTATGGGTTTCGATCACATAAATCTACATCCCTGGCTTTATTGGAATTAAATGAAGAACTTTCATCAGCAATAGAAAAAAAACAATATACAGTGGGGTTGTTTATTGATTTAAAAAAGGCATTTGACACAATAGATCATAGTATTTTACTCTCCAAGCTGAGGGATTATGGGATACGTGGAATCGCCCATGACTGGTTAAGTAGTTATTTGACCAATAGAAATCAATTTGTACAGTTAGATGATGAAATTTCAGATTCACTAGAGATTACACGCGGTGTCCCACAGGGGTCAGTGTTGGGCCCTAAGCTTTTCATTCTATATATCAATGACATTTGTGATGTGTCCAAAGTATTACAGTTCATATTGTTTGCTGATGACACGAATATATTTTGTTCTGGAAATGATTTAGAAATTATTATTCAAAATATGGTTTGTGAAATGTCTAAACTTAAGAAGTGGTTTAATGACAATAAATTATTTCTCAATTGGAATAAAACAAAATTCATGGTTTTTGGTAACAGAAAAACTAATGATTTAGTTACATTGTCTATTGATGGTTTTTTAATTGATAGAGTAAATGAAGTCAGATTCTTAGGGGTTCTCTTGGACCATAAACTTACTTGGAAATCCCATATAAAATATATAAAACAAAAAATATCCAAAAGTATTGGAATTTTAAACAAAGTCAAAGGTTTTCTAGAAATTACAATGCTTCAGACATTATATTACTCATTTATCTTCCCATACTTAACTTATTGTATTGAGGTTTGGGGCAATACATATAAAACAAACACTAATCCTTTGTTTCTGTTACAGAAGAAAGTTCTGCGAATTCTACATAAAGCAAATCCAAGAGAACATACTAACAAATATTTTGTTCTATCTAAAATTATGAAATTCAAAGACTTAGTTAACTTGAAAATTTTACTAATTATGTTTAAGGCTAGAAATAATTTGCTGCCAACTAATCTACAAAGGTTCTTTGTTTTAATCCCAAAAAATGATAAGAGTAGAAAGAAACCAGAGTTTAAAAGGATATTTGTTCGTACTACATTAAAGCAAATGTGTATTTCAATATATGGTGTGACACTATGGAATAACCTGGATGATGAATTAAAAAAATGTGCAACTACTGATCAATTCAAAAAAATGTATAAAGATAAAATGCTAAAATCGTATGATTTGGTAAGTTGAGGATGGAGGATTGATGTTTTAGTAGTGATATTATTTGTGGAAGTAAGAGAGTGGTTTATTTTTTGTGTATAAGGCTATTTTGTACTTTTTGTTATTTATCTTGTCTTAGTTAAAGGGGGTAGGTCATATAAGATTTTTTCTTCTTCCTCCCCCTATTTCACTTGAATGCTTATATTCTGATTTGAAGTTTGTATATTTAAACTTTGAGTGAAATAAAGAATTGAATTGAATTGAATTGAATATAAGATTTTTTTTTTAATTTTGCTTATCTCTTATTCTTATTTCGTATTCTTGCACCAAGTACTGCAGCACATTCCTAAATGGGAACCATTTCACACATATGACAATAAAATCCTTCTGATTCTAATCCTGCTTTTGGTTGTGGTCCACATCTCATGACCATAGACGAGGGTTTGCATATAATCAGACCCATACGTCCAGATCTTTGTGTTTATTAACTCAGCTTTCTCTTCACTCTGACCAACTGGAGCACAAACCTCATCACATGAAGCCCTGATTCATTAATCAATCTTGTGCACCACCATCACTTGAGAACCAAACACTTGAACTCCTTCACTAGAGAGAAAGAAGCAGTCCCAACTAGGAGAAAGCATGAGTTCTAATACCACAATCAGGACTGGGGCCATGACTGGCAGAATATGTTTGTGTTTGAAAAGTTTAAATGTAAATCTGTATGAAAATAATCAAATTATTCAACATAAATCATTTGTCTTTTTCATTTAATCGCAGTTTGTTGAAATAAACTGATTTAATTGCATAAATTGCATTTTTGCTGCTCACGCATTTTTACTGAATCAAATCATCAGTGTCTAGTTCCGGGTCCAATCAGCCACAGGCAATATCAGGCCTAGTCCACACGTAGCAGGGTTTTTTTTAAAAAACGAATATCCACCCCTCCAAAAACTTGCATCCACACCACCTCGTTTTTTAAAAAAAACTCTGTCCACACGTACCCGGATAAATATGTTGTAAAGGACATGCCAGACCTGTAGGCGGCAGTACTTCCCCCGTTCTTAACCTCGTCCTTCGTCTGTGGTCTTCCACAAGGAGCAGTAACTCCGCTTGCAAAAACAAAAAAAGCAAAAAGCGCTTGGACAATTGATAAAGCGAGCGCAGCTCTGAGGGCATCCATGCTGTCGGCTAGTGTAAACACAGGTCGCACACGTGATGTCAGCATCTTTTTGTCGCGGAAAGTGACGTTGCGGACCTTAAAACTCCGGTTTTGTCTGTCCACACGCAGACACCCAAAACGGAGAAAACGCAGATCTTCACTTTGGCCGGAGTTTTTAAAAAGATCCGTTTTTGTGTGGATGACAGGCCAAAATGTAGAAAAATATCTACGTTTTGGCAGATCCCCGGCTACGTGTGGACAGGGCCTCAGAGGGGCACTAACATTATTTACTCAACATGCTTCTGAAACAATCTGTCTGCTGTTAATTCAGTCATGAGAAAATAAAGTTTGGAAGCAGAGAAACATGCGTGAGACAGGTTTTGGGTCAGACAGGGAGAGTTTAGATTTGAGCATGCATGTCAGAGATGAGCTACAAAGATGGAGTAGTGTGTTAAATTAGACTCGAAACTCTGTCAGAGAGGTGCCACGGCCCAAAGGCACACTTTGAAATGTATTGATCAAAAATCTAACCTCTGGATGTTGATTTGGAGGTGATGGATCAAAAATTCTTCTTCAGGTTTCTGCAAATTTATCAGTAAGCTTGTAAAGAGCATCAATGTGGAACACAATCTTATCCATTACTTCTTTCCTCATTGTTTTACCTCCTGTTTTCTTTCTTGTGAAGGTCAAAAATGATAATGAAATCATACTCCTATAACTGGATTGCAGTCAGAATCAACCCTTCTGCACCTGCTGTGCAATATGTGGACCAAATCACTGGAAGACCAGCCTCTGACAGCTCCCTCTCCCTAATCTGTGCAGATGGTGGGCTGGGTGGTTGAACTTGTAGCTGATAATATGAAGTCTCATCTGATTGGTTCGGAGGAAAGCAGAATTTCTGGTGATGCTATGGCAGTTGGGGACAAAAAATGAGGACACAGCTCAGGTCAGCGTATGTGGGGAGTCATTATTGTAACTTCAGGCTATGTTTGGTGTCCAGAGAAAAGACCTCGCCTCAAACTGAACAGATTCCAACACATTCAGGTCTGGCCTGCTGCAGGTTTTTTTTTTCAGGCTAACACTCAGTAGTTATTCTTTAACTTGTATCAGAACAAAATTGGCTGCATATTTACTCTGCTGACCACATGCAGAGTTAATGAGACTAGATTCATTATTTTTAAAAACACCAGGAAACATTCCTGCAACTAGCTGCATTCATTCCAACATCCATTCCCAACCTGCTCTTCCTCATACAACGCATCATTCAAAAACCTCAAGTTAGGCTTAAGAGGCATGAAAAAACTGTTTTAAGCTAATTAGCTTTCCAAATTTCCCGTTGTAGCTTTAAGAATTGTATTGATGTTCAATGTAATATTTGTCGGCAATAGTTAATGAATACAATACATTGACAACTCAACTTTTTCACATTGACTTTCTTTGCATATTTGATGATGTCACAGTTAAATACAAAACTTGTCAAAATGGGCTTTTTAATAGTTCACAGCTGTAGATAAGTTCTGTGGAAAATGTTTGTACAGTTGCAGATACTTGTTAGAACAGCCTTGGTTTGCAGAAACAGAGATTAGTTTGTACAAAACTGATAAGCTAACTGCTGGTCTGAGTGGAGCCAAAGTATTTCTTCCTAATTATGATTAACTCTAGTATTACATTTTAGATGGAAACCAACATATGTTGGATATTCAGCTAGCAGACATATCGGCATGTTTATTTTATTGTTTATTATCAATGAGAATAAAATACCTTACATATTCACATAGAAATAACACATTTTCTTTCTTTTTCACATTAGTAAAATAAAGCTAAAATAGTGCTAGCTAAAAAACAGCACTCGCAATGTGAATTTAAGACTTTACTCGTTTTCATTATGATTCAAGACTTTACTGTTTTCAAAATGATCAAACTAAGGCTTTCCTTTCTTTTGAGTCATCAAAGCAATGCAGAATGAGGGGTGATTGTGTGGTTCTAGAAAAAATCTGCAGTAAGGCCAAACATGAGAAACATCCGGATGAAAATGTGCTTCACTCGTCTGACCGGGCAGGGTCTGGGTTGATTCCACAGAGGAGTAAAGTTATCAGAGTTGTGTAATGTAGGTCCATCTGCCTCCATCCCCTGAGTCTTCCACTACCTTTGCTCCTTGCTATGTGCCCCCCTGTAGCCTACATTTGCAAAGTGGAGCCAAGCAAGCCCACATTCAGCATCTGTCTGTGCTAGATACGTCAGTCTGCTCTTGGCCCTGTCCACAGCCACCACTACACATTCTGAGAGAATACTCTTCCACTCCAGACTTCCCACAATTTCTCACTAAATTATCACCTCTCCAGGAAGGAAGCACTATATTGCAGTAGAATTTGGATTACACATCACTGAGTGGTGGGTTCAGACAGTTGACATCGCTGTGTAATCATCATTACCCTCACTTCTGTTCCTCAAGTAGAGTCACTGGGTAGTTGGTGTTCAAGCACCGTACAATAAATGCTTGTAAATTACAATTTTAGTGTTCAGACCTCATCATCCATGGAAGTGTATATTATTATCTAAACTCTAAAGAGGAAAAGAGATGGTGATGATAAAAGGCAGCTTAACTGCAACAGGGACAAGAGGCAGTCTATTCAGAAGTTGCTTGTTTGTTAAACTGGGGTTCTAGTATCGAATCCAGCAGCAAATCACAACAAAGGTTTTAACCTTGCTCTGCATTTTTAATTCCAGCTAAATATTCTGAATTTGTAGAAACATAAAAAACAAACATTATTTTGAACAAATAACAATCAATATTTCATTAAAGACGTAGTTCATGCTGAACAAGAAAATTGTCTTCAATCGTTATCAGCTGCATTTGACACTGACAGAAAATTGATGAGCAAAAAGTGGGCTTAGAAAAAAACAATGTAATTTTCATTCATGGAGTCGCCCACCTTGGCTTGTGACTGGGGATGGCTTTGTTTATTTAGCAGCCAGGAGCAAAAAATAGACAATTGTGGTTATAAAATGTTAAGAAAGAGAGAGAGTGAACAGGAAAGAGGGAAATCAGTGGATCCCGAAGAAGGTGGAATAGGTGGGGAGAGCAGAATAAAGAGAGAGTGGTGAAGAAGGTCATACAAAAGCCAGCTTGAACAAGTGAGTCTTCAGCTGCTTTTTAAAGGAGACCACTGAGTCCACTGATCTCAGGCTCAGGGGGGAGAGAGATCCAGAGTCTGGGGGCCACAGCAGCAAATGATCTGTTACCTTTGACCTTTAGCCTGGTGCTGCACAACCAGTAGGCTTTGATCACTGGACCTCAGGGACCTGCTGGGGGTGTAGGGACTAAGAAGATCACCAATGTAAGATGGTGCTTGTCCATGTAAGGCCCTATAGACCAGAACCAGGATCTTGAAATGAATCCTGAAGTTGACTGGCAGCCAGTGAAGCTGGAGGAGAAGCGGGGTGATGTGGGTGTGTTTGAAGGACTTGGTCAGAAGCCGAGCACAGGCGTTCTGAACCACCTGTAGACGGTTCAGGGAGGTTCTGCTCAGACACGTGAAAAGAGAGTTACAGTAGTCTAAGCGTGAGGAGATGAAGATGTGGAGAACTGTCTCAAGTTCAGAGCGGGACAGAATGGGACTCAGCTTAGCAATGTTCCTGAGATGGAAGAAGGAAGAGCGAACAAGAGAACTGACATGAGAATCCAGGGTGAGAGCTGGGTCAAAGGTCATGCCAAGATTCCTGACGGAAGGTTTGGTGTGAGAAGCAAGCTGACCAAGAGAGTCTCTGACTTTGGGAAAAAGCTTGTCTGGGGCACAGATGAGGATCTCAGTCTTATCTTCATTCAGCTGAAGAAAGCTCCCACCATCCAGGTTTTAATAGAGTCTAAGCAGGTGTGTAACAGCTGCAGCTTAGACATCTCATGGGGCTTAAATGAGATGTACAGTTGGATGTCATCTGAGTAAAGATGGTAGGAGATTCCTTTGAAGGAACCTGGGATGTGCTGAAGAGGAAGCAGATAGGAGGAAGAGCAGAGGCCCCAGCACAGAACCTTGTGGGACACCATGGGTAAGAGAGGTGGTGGAGGACCTAAACTTGGAGACGGCCACAGAAAAGGAATGCTCAGAAAGATATGAGGACAACCACTCCAGTGCAGATCCTGATAGGCTTACCCAGTCTCTCAGCCTGTCCAGTAGCAGGTGATGGTCAACAGTGTCAAAGGCTGCAGTCAGGTCCAGCTGGACCAGAGCAGAACAGTCCCCTACATCACTGTGATTCAGAAGGTCATTAGAGACCCTAACAAGAGCTGTTTCAGTAGAATGAGCTCTACAAAAACCTGACTGGAAGCAATCATAGATGTTATGTTCATCAAGAGCAGCTGTGAGTTGTTTAGCCACAACCTTTTCCAAGATCTTGGAGATGAACAGAAGTTTAGAGATGGGTCTGAAGCTGCTATGGAGAAAGTAAGCAGGGACCTGACCAGAAACCAGAGAAGCATTAATAACGGAGAGCACACTGGGACCGATGGACTGAAAAGCACTTTTAAACAAAGATGAGGGTAAGATGTCGAGGGGGCATGCAGAGGTCGTCATAGAGTTAACTAGTTTGGTTAACTCAGGCAAAGAAACAGGAGCAAAGCTATCTAGGATGACAGACTGGGTTGGAGCTGGGAGAAGCAGATATGAGGCTGAAGGAGAGATGCTAGATCTAACCTTATTGACTTTGTCCACAAAGAAAGACATAAAGTTCTCACAGTCTGCAACAGAGTGGATGGAGGCTGTAGGAGAGGCAGGAGAGACGATGCTGCTGATGGTGTTAAACAGCACCTTGGGGTTCCCTTTGCTCTGGGACACCAGGTTGGAAAAATAGGAAGCCCTAGCGTCTCTGACTGCAGAGTTAAAGGATGTCAGAAGATCCTTTAGGTGCAGCAGATAGACGTGGAGATGGGTTTTCTTCCACAAGCACTCAATTTTTCTGCATTGGCGCTTCAGGCTGCGAAGGCTGTCATTAAACCAGGGAGTAGGGTTCACTGCAGGAACTGATCTGGTTCTGACGGGACAGATGTTGTCCAGAATGGAGAGGCAGTGCTCGTTAAACTGAGAAGTTAAGGATTCTGGGTTATCAGAAGAACAGGGTGGATCAAAAGCAGCAGAAAATTTGCTAGCTGTGCTCTCATTAAGGAAATGAGAACTAACCATACGGCGAGCAGGAGGTGGGGACGCAGAAATTGACAAATTAAAGAAAATGCAATGGTGATCTGAAATAAAAACGTCCTCAGGACACTCACTGTCAGCATTTAGACTCAGGGTAAAAACAAGGTCTAGAGTGTGCCCCCTGGTGTGTGTGGGGCCAGAAACATGCTGGGTAAAGCTGAAGGAGTCCATGAGGCTGTTCACATCAAACAGGGTCAGAAAATACCTTTAATCACTCCATTGACTCCCATTCATTTTTATGGCAGTAGGGGGCCCATAGTCCAGAATAAATGGGTGTGACTTGGACTCCCCGTAAGTGTTCTTCTGTCACAGGTCTTCCCAAAAGCTAAACACAAAAAACAAACAATTTTTGAGTGTCCTCACATGTGAACCAACTCCTGTTGGTTCAGTCTTCACTGGTGAATCCTTTTGCACAACTGCATTTTTGACTATTTATGTTGGTGGTGAAACAACACTTTCTGTAACATGGAGGGTTCAGGTTGGATCAAAGGCCTTCTGCACTCTTCATCCTCACTGGCTCTCATTTTGGCACATTTACCCCTGTTTTATTTTCTTTTCTTTTTTTTTCCTTTGTTTTGTCTTAACAGTTTCTCTGCTTCTTATTTTTAGTTTTCTCTCCATCTCAGAAGATCCTAAAACATAGTGCACATTGGTGCATTGAGTCTAAGGAAAAAAGTATGGCATGATTGGACCAGCTTTGCCTCAGTCCAGGAAATATCCAATAACCCACAGACCTATGTGTGTCAATGATCGGTAGTTCGGGGGAAAAAAATCTATCAAATGCAGACAATAGTCAGACCGGGCATTTGTGTTATGAGCTTGTTTAAATGTAATACAACTGATAAAATAGTGTGAGGTTCTGGTGGTGTGTGTGTTTTCTTGTGTAAGGAAAAGAGGAAATGTATCAAAATTAGGTTAGAATTTACTCACCCCATTGTCGTGCAACATCTAACTGCAGAGAAAAAAGTAAAACTAAAGGACAACCGTGGCTCCCACTGTGATTGGTTGTCTCTGTAGCCATGACGACCCACCAATTAAATTCCCCCTCACCGTACTGCCCACACATTCATATGAAATCCTGTTGTGCTGATGCATTCACCAGATCTTCAAGTTCATCCATCCATAAATTACATTAATCCTCAAAATGCCATCTTGCCAGAAGAAGCCATGTGACACCTGCATGGAAGGCACTGCACTGGTGGAACTATTTCCTAAACAGAACTGAGTCCAGAAAACCACGTGGCTAACATGCATAAAAGACAAAGCCATCACAGAGAGAGAGATGAATTGCAAGATTTTCCTCCCACTCCTGCTTCCTCCACTCAAAGCAGCTACTCACAGGGAAAACTGTGTTGATGAATGAAGCTTTCATATAAAGTGAGTTGCTGACAGCCTTTGGGGTGCAAAAGCAATTCATTTGCTGCACGGGTGCGATATGTTCGGATCAGTCCCTGAGACGTCCCAAGACATGTGAGCATTCTGAAAAAAGTCACAAGGTTGACTTGGCAATGGATCCTTGCTGGAAATCCCAATGAACCAATGCTTCACAAAGCTGAACTTTAAATGCATCTAATGCTGGAGATCTCATCACCCATCAGTACAAACCAATGGCGGCTCATCCACATACGAATCACAAAATATATATATTTTTAAATCTACCATAGACCAGTTGATAACTGACACTTGTGAGGAAGAGCAGAGGCCCCAGCACAGAAACTTGTGGGACACCATGGGTAAGGGAGGTGGTGGAGGACCTAAACTTGGAGACGGCCACAGAAAAGGAGCGCTCAGAGAGATAAGAGGAGAACCACTCCAGAGCAGATCCTGATAGGCCTACCCAGTCTCTCCGACAGAGAGACAGAGTCAGGTATATAGTTTCTAAAAATTTATTTATTTCTATTTCCCTAAACTAATGATTATACAAGAGAAGGTATGAATTATGAAATGTAATGTCTGTAGTGTAATGTAATGGATATGAAGTGATTTATTGTGATGTGTGAAATGATGGAATGGAAGCTAGATGTTTTGGCAAAACCATTCTTAAGTATCTGAGAGAGTTTGTGGGTTCTCAAATCAGTTTGGCTGTATGTTTGGTAAACTAGAGATTTTTTTATAAAACCATCCGACGCAATCTGTGCCAAGTCTACGTACCCTTTGTGTGGAGTATCTTGTGTGATCCAAGGAGTCAAGAAGTCGTGATGGACACTGCTGCTGCATGGATCCTCTCGGTATCAGGAACCCATAGATTAGCTCCGATAGGACCCGTCTAGTCTGAGAGCTCTCCAGGTGATGACAGTAAGCTGGAATATGGAGTCAGAATTCCGCCAAAACCCGTGCACGCGTATTGTCCACATAGCACATGTGAACGGGGCTCGCTCGTGGAAGGTAAAACCTCACGAGTGAAAATATACATGGCAAGGAGGTCATTTGTACACTGAGAGGGAGCAAACTGTGTCTGTGAGCGCACAAGGATGTGCACAAGTGACAAACCTGCGTGTGCGCATTGGCCAACAATCACACGGCAGAGGAAAACATGCGCGTAGTAGCCTCACTGCGCACGTCGGAAAAGACGAGGACGCTGTTAAAAAATGCTGAAATGCCGTGTTGTAAACAACAGTAATTTCTACTTCTACTATGGTGTAGTGTTGGATGCATGCCGTAGAGCTCCATGCTGCCCCCTACAGTTTGGGAGAATATTGGCTCACCGCAGAGACAAGCCGCATGAACCATAAACGCTGCAAGTTGTGAAGCGCGTTCCATCTGCGAGCCGCATCACCAAGCGGAAAGTGAATACGTCAAGCATAAACCAAGCTTTAGGCGGCCTTAGGGTGGGGTGGCCCCCTTCCACAATGCTGGGGCTGCTGTGGCTCCCTGTGTTTTCTTTACTGTGGGAAACGGGTAATATTGGCTCTCTGATGGGAAGAGGTCGCCGACCCCTAATCTAGTGGGTCAATTTTCTATTATAAACAATGATATTAGGAAAAGTAAGAATTATGGTTATAGTTTCAGGTTGAAACACATAAAGGGGAAACAAAGTTAGATTATTAGATCTATCTGAGCTGATGTGATAACTGCAAATAAAATGGACATTTTATTACATAACACAGTGAAATGATTCTTTGAATCATGGTTTGCTCTCAGGGTGTTTGCCTTGTAGCTAGTGTTTCAGTGTGAGAGTGGGATGTGCCTGCATGTAAGAGATTTATACAGGAGGATAAAAGAGTCCATTTTTCCTCTTTACTCAATGCAGCTACATTTTTGTTCAGTACAGGACCTTCAAGGCAATTCTGCCGTTCATTTGAGAAGTGTATTATTTATAACTGATTTTGATGAAACACAGTCGGAGTGCTTTGTGTGGGGGAGAAAAAGCTCGCTCACGTCAGTGCAGCTCTTGAAAAGTCCACCTTGTGCTTGAAGTCGTTGACCCTTCCTTTCCTCTTTTCATCCCTCAACATTGTGCAGCCTATAGAGAGGCTTACCTTTTCCCCCACTGTGAATTCCATTAGCAGTACGAACACACACTGGGGGGGTTTCCCCCCTAATCCTTTGACACTACCATTTAATGGATTAGGGTCAGGACATGATATGTAAGCTATATGGCATTAAAGACTGCTTAAGCATATGCTGTTGGACTTTGTGGCATTTAGGCAAGACTGCTGCTGCCAGTCTCTTGACTGACCATCTTTAGATCAAATGGGTGACCTCATGTCTTGGTTCTAATAACACAATGGAGCTTATATTTAATAATTCTCAGGGTTTAAGGAATTTTAAAAGGACATTTTTTAATAAGTTATATTAGGTTTATGGTCTATACAAAACATGTTCATCTCTTTTGTCGACAGTTTCAGGAAATATGCAGAATGAGTCTTGTCAGGGGGCCGTCACTTTAATGCAAATCAGCAGTTGCTGGACACACTCACCCAACCCCACGATTGGTTGTTTAAGATATAGAGCTTTGATATCTGGAAAGGGTTCGGAGTAGAGCTGTTTTTCCTCCGTTTCCAGAGCAGAAGCTGCTCTAAGCGTCCACGAGTGAGGGGCGGTCCTATGGTAATTTCTTATTTTGGTCCTTTCTTATTTTGCGGTCACAATGAGGCATTTTTAAAAAGCCTGTCAAAGCAAATAATTCCTGAAACCAAAATGTGACAGCTAATAGATTTTTATTCACTTATACAATATTCAAAGAAACAGAGACTCAAAAACATAAAAGAATACAAAAAGTGAACATTTCAAAGTGTGTTACCTTTACAAAAGTTCCAATCTTAAGATGCATTTTTACTTCAGGAATCTCTTTCAGGAGCATGGGTAGTTTTCTGTGGTCATTCTTTAACCACATATTTGGAAAATACATGGACCAAAACTAACACACATTGCCACAGTAAATGAGAGAGACCTAAACACCAGTCACTGTTTTTTAGGTCCTAACGTCATTTGTGGTCCGTGACTTCCAATGGTGTTCATCTTTTTGGGGACTCTGGTTTGTCCTAAAGTTGAAGTGGTAGCAGCCTGCTGTTTCTCCTTCTCTGGTGTTATTGAGCAGAGAACCTCTCACACCAGAGGTGTTCTGTTGCTAAATACATGAGTGTGTTTTTGTAACATGTGAGAGGCTCCCTCCCTATAACCAGCCACAAGCCTGCATGTGTTAATGGGTCGGTGGTGCTGAAAAAAAGAATAAAACTCCCACTACCTATTTTTTGCAAAATGACAAAAAATGACAAAGTTACTAAGAGTTGTCAGAAATGTCTCTTAGATTTACTAAGGGGGTGGGGGTGGGGGGCTTTGCTGCTAAATTGGCAACACAGGCCATGTTCACAAACATTTTTGTTTAAGATTTTGTTTTTTAAATCTCAGCATTTATTTCTAAATCCCCATTAAACAAAATCGGTTTATATTCATACCTGATGTAATACTGTAGCACTGGCACAGTAAGCAAAGACAGGAAACAAGGCATTGAGGGTGTGGATAATGCTTGGACACCATTACCATTAGGTGTTGGTTATGGACTTATAAGGTGATTTTCTATGTTAGCACCCTCCCTACCCTTGTGCAATTCTTTTTCTTCTCTTTTCTAAATGTTTTCACTTGGGATGAGCGAGTACACCACTATCTGTATCTGTATCTGTTCAACCATCTAAATGATCTGTATCTGTACTCGGAGTGGGCATGGCCTAACCAGGAAGTGGGTGCAATTTAACCAGAAGTGGGTGTGGTTTACATTATTTTAGGTCTGAAATTGATATGGCTTGATCAGAAGTTGCTATGTGAATTGTTTATTTGAAAACTATTTACAGAGCAGCCTCAGAATTGAGATTAAATATTTTTAATCACAATAAAAAAGGAACTATTACAGAACAAGTTTTTCAATACAATCAGAACATTAATATTTAAGTGCATGAATTAATACATCTGATCTCATGCAGTAGGAACTAGGAAATATGAAATACTAGAATCAGACAACTTTTTAAAATTTTAATTTGATTATTTAAATTATAAATATTTTGATTCAGTCTCAGCTGAAGTACCCTCTGTATCACTCATTATATGAGAGAGAGAGAGAGAGAGAGAGAGAGAGAGAGAGAGAGAGAGAGAGAGAGAGAGAGAGAGAGAGACAGAGAGAGAGAGAGAGAGAGAGAGAGAGAGAGAGAGAGAGAGAGAGAGAGAAAAATTACAAAAATAAACCACCAGAGCGGAGGCAGTGACCGACGCAGCACAAGCCGTTTTCAGCTGTCTTGTCAAATGCACCATGTACGTTATGAAAGAAGTAACTTTAATATTAAACTGAAAAAGAGGCGAGCTGAAGAAAATCTTGGGAGTACTGAAGAAACGTGAGCAACAGTTAAGCAAGCACAGAGAGATCCGTTACTGTCTGTGTGTGAGTGGATGGGCCAGACTGAGCTCCCGGCTGCAGAGTTTTGTGTGTAGGGAGGGGCGGGCGCTCTATGTGACTGGCCAATCACAGAGCGTGAAAACAGTCACTTACCCACTGAGGATTTTCCTTCAGCACGATTAGATATTTACGAGTTTGACTCGTTTCATGCTCGTATTCATCAAAAATGCTTTATCCATACCGGATATTCGTTTGTATCCGGCTCATCCCTAGTTTTTACATGCTTAACAAGTCCTGGATGGCCACTGGTCTGTTAGATTTCTAATTTTAGTCTGCATTCGTTTTAGTTTATCGCCATATACCTTTGTCTTATTGTGTTTTTATATACTTAGTAAATTCTGGCTGGCTACTTCACTACTCAACATTTAATTGATATTCTGTTAGTCTTCCAGTTTTAGTCCAATGCTGTTTTTTGTAGTTCATTTTCCCTGTTTCCCTGCTTTAGTGTTGATCTGCCTCAATACTCCCAGTTTTAGTAATTTCCTGCATCCACTTTTTTATAGTTCATTGTAAATTCTTGGTTAGACCTCTTACATACTCAATGCATTGACTTTCTGCTCGTTTTCAACAATGTTTTTCTGTAGTTCATTGGTTTTTACTGACTTAGTTATAGACATCTTACACTCAGTAATTACTGATTGGCCTTAAAGTATTGAATGTTGTCTGTAGTTGGTTGTATCAGTTGCTTTAGTTTGGGTCTGCTTCAAGACTCCAAGTTTTAGTAATTCCCTGCAACTCTGTTTTTTGTAGTTGATTGTAATTCCTGGTTAGCCCTCTTATCCATGTAAAACATTGAAATTCTGTTAATTTCAACAATGTTTTTCTGTAGTTCATGGTACCGGTTTTTACTGCCTTAGTTTTAGTCTCCTGACACCCCCAGCTTAGTCTTTGTTTTCACTTACTTAGTAATTCCTGGCTTCCCACATTTAGTTCTCTTCTCGGTGTTTTACTGATAGGTTAGTCTTCTAGTTTTAGTCTATGTAATTCCATTGTTCATTTTTGTGTTTGTTGTGTCTGTTCCTACGGCTGTAAAGCACATTAAGTTGTGTTTGTGTAGGAAATGTGCTAAATGCTGGTGAAGATTCTCAGTCATCCAGGTCAAGGTAATCCATAAGGTTTAAATAAGGCAACTGGACTTTTGGGTTTCTTGAAGACATTTTTCTTCTCATGTGAGGGGATTGTCAATGTGCTACATAAAAATGGTTGTCTTGTCTAAAAAGCAGAAGGAACAGATGGGCTTCAGTTTATAGGGCTACAGCATAATCCATTTGATTAGAGAGATGAGTATGTGGAGCTTTTACTTCATGAAACAAAGACCACAAACATGAAAGATGTTTACCTGGAGGTTGTGCTGATCTCTCTTTCCTACCACAGTGAGTTCAGCTTAGCAGCAAGTTTCTGCCATATCTTCAGCACAAATGCAATAATGCAATCTACTACTGTTAGTTTTATTGCTGTCTACAACACAACACTCCTAAAACACTTTTTCCATGTGAACACAATAATAAAACAATAAAATCTGTTGTCATGTGAGCAGGAACTCAGTGAATCAAAAATGGAGCTTCCTCACCATCCTGAGGGTTCCAGGTAGTTTCAGACGCGCTATCGCCCCCAGGGCCAGTTTCTGGGGTGAACTTCTACTTTGGTTATTTGTTTTGTCCTGGATGCTCTGATGAAGACACATATGGTAAAAGGATGGTCCTGAAATTCACTCAGATTTGTTAAAATGCCCACTAAGTGCTTTAAGAAAACCAGCAGATCTTCAGCTGGAGTAAAAATCATAGTGATTAAAACTTTGTGAGTTTAAAGTCATTTGGCCAGTTTTGCAAATTAAAGGTAAGAAACTGTGACATTTTAACAAATTTACATGATTTCTGGGATCTTCAACACATGTTTGAACATGCTTGGCTACATTATTAAGAGTATTAAAATCATATATGTACTTATTCTAATCTCCTTTATGAGTAGCCTGTGTAACGGTGGTTCTGAATTGGATGAAATTTTGTTTAAACTTTTTGCTTTTGAAAATAAAAAAAAATAAAAAACACCAACATTACTTCAGCCTTCCTGGGGAGGATATAACTCATTTTACAGAACAACTCTAGAATGTCATCTCTTCTTTTTGACGTTTGTTCTTTTAAAAACCCCGTGAAAGCAAGCTGCTGATGTGAATAGGATATAAATAGCAAAGAAAAGGCAGGAGACCTTTAGCCTTGTCAGCAAATGCAGCATAATTTAAATATGAAGTCAGGTGAAACAAAGTGAGCATGACTAATTCTCTGTGTCATTCCTGTTACATTATGCACCCTTGTTTTTCCAAAACCTTTGAAAAAAAACACATATTCAGAAATAATGTGTTTTGGGGGATTTTGAATTGGCTACAGCACCAAAGATCTCAATAAGAAAAGTGACACTCTTCATATTGTCATGAATCCTTGTCAGTGTCTTTACAACTTTATTCAAATTTTAACAAGAAAGACTTAATCAGAGTTTAGAAGAAGCCAACAAGTCATGATTAAAGTGCAACAAGCTCGACTTACTGCCAGCAATGCGGACTAAGCTCTGACACCAGTCATGCAGGGACCTAACAGCCCATGTTAGAAGGCCTGGTACCCCTTACTTCCGGAGAACCCCCCACAGTGCCCCCCGAGAGACGCGGTCAAACGTCTTCTCCAAACCCACAAAAAACATGTAGATTGGTTGGGCAAACTCCCACACACCCTCCAGGATCTCCTAAGGGTATAGAGCTGGTCCAGTGTTCCATGGCCAGGATGAAAACCACATCACTCCTCCTGAATCTGAGGTTCGACAATCCGACAGACCCTCCTTTCCAGAATCCCTGAATAGACCATACCAGGGAGGCTCAGGAGTGGGATCCCCCTGTAGTTGGAACACACCCTGTGGTCCCCCATTTTAAATAGGGGTACCATCACCCTGGTCTGCCCCCGATGTCCATGTGATACTGCAGAGATGCATCAGCCAACACAGCCCCACAACAACCAGAGACTTAAGGAACTCTGGGTGGATCTCATCCACCCTCGGAGCCTTGCCACAGAGGAGCTTTTGGACCACCTCAGTGACCTCAGCACCAGAGATTTGAGAGCCCAACTCAAAGTCCCCAGACTCTCCTTCCTCACTGGAAAACATGCTGGTGGGATTGAGGAAGTCTTCGAAGTATTCTACCCACCGATCCACAACGTCCCAAGTAGAGAGCAGCAGCACACCGTCTCCACTATAAATAGTAATGGTAGCACCAGGGGCGTCGGACTGGGGGGGGGGGAAGGGTACCGTTTACCCAGGGCCCACTGCAGGGAGGGGCCCTGAGACAGCTTTGAATAAAAATGTTTTATTGTTGTTGTTTTTTTCCCCCCAACTTACTTAATGTCTTAATAAACTTCCCTTTACCTGGATAAAGAGGTTAAGAAACAGAATTTTGCCTTAAAAATAATAACTGAATAATCTCTGAGGCATCTATCACCCCTTAAAAATGTGCAAAGTGGTTTAGTCCACACCAGCGGCCAGGGGCTGCACAGCCGCATGTACAGCTAATGAGACATCGCAGATGCTGACAGCCAGAGCTGGAGGCAGGAGAGTCAGTCATGTCTTTTCCCAAGAAAGGGAAATCTGGCTTCCAGAAAAGAAAAGAAAAGAAGGAGAAAAAGTTAAGTGAACAGAAGCAAGTATTGACTAGGTTCTTCAAGAAGGAAGGTGAGCAGCAGCAGCAGAACACAGTTTTAGCTGATATTAGCTAGCTCTCAGAAGCTGCATTCATGTTAGGTGTTCAGTGTTAAACGCCTTTAGTTTCACCATCAAGATCAAATATAAATTAATTAGTGTTATCAGTGAAAACACTAATTTATATATATATGTATATATATATATATATATATATATATATATATATATATATTAACCAGAATTATTATTGCGGGCGGCCGCCGCCAATTAATTCGCGGACCTCGCAGTAAAAACAGGTTCACTCTGTGTGGATATTTCAGCTCCTTCCCAGTCATGGACCAGGACAAACTTGGTATCGATGGATTCGTGGTAATCTCAGGAATGTGAAGCTGCCACTGTTTTTCGTATAGCATGATGACACTGGTGTTAGAGGATTGTTATTGACTTGGTTAGATATTTTAAGCCTATTTTAAATTTTTTTATATTTGATCTTGAAAACGGACAATCTTATAATTTGGCTGATAATGCAGGGATTATAAAATTTAGAGTACATTACATTCACAGAGAGAACCTGGTTTATTTCATGTCATATGTATTTAATATATCAATATATATCAGTATTAGCAAAGCTTAACATCATGAACCATGACAGGCATGACTGAAGAGCAGATGAAGATATCATGCCAGGCACTGATGAGAAAATATTACAAGGATCTCACAGCTGAATTTGAGAATGAGATGCTACACCTGAGAACAATATATGGTGCCACATTCCCACACATTCTGTCTCCTCTTGAGCTGCTTAATGCCATCTATACAGGATGCAATTACAGAGCATTTTTGGAGAAGTTTGTATTGGACTGAGGATTTTTTGCACACTACCTGTGACTGTTGCTGGGGGTGAACGGGCTTTTAGCAAACTGAAACTGGTGAAAAATTATTTGAGATCAACAATGTCCCAGGATAGACTGAACAGCCTAGCTCTTCTTTCTATTGAAAGCCAATTAGCCAAAGGATTGGACTTTAAAGATCTCATAAGTGATTTTGCTAACATGAAGACCCGTCAGTGGGCATTTACTGGAAAATAAATTCCATGATTTTTGTTTGAACACATTGTTGGCAAATAAAAATAATTATATGTGAAGTCTGGGCATTTCACTTTTATTATGCTGGCATTTGTATTTGCTCAATATAGAGGTTAAACTAAGATCATATTCATTATCTTGTCTTATAGCATGACCAAAAATGTGTAAGAGAGATATTGAGTAATTGAGCATGGGGGCCCACCTAGAAGACTTGTACCTAGGGCCCAGAATTTGGTGCTACGCCCCTGGGTAGCACACTGCTTCCCCTCCTGAGGCGCCGGATGGTGGACCAGAATGTCCTCGAAACCATACGAAAGTCTTGCTCCATGGTCTCACCAAACTCCTCTCACGCATGGTTTTTTGCATCCGTGACCACCTGAGTCACATTCTGCTTGGACTGCTGGTACCTATCAGCTGCCTCTGGAGTCCCACAGGCCTAAAAGACCTGATATGACTCTTTCTTCAGCTTGACAGCATCCCTAACCGCCAGCGTCCACCAGTGGGCCCGGGGCGTGCTGCCACCACAGGCACCGACGATCCTTTGACCACAGCTCCGGTTGGCCGTCTCAGCAACGGAGGCACCGAACAGGGCCCATCCCCCGCCTGCCTTAAAACATTTTGGAAGTTCTGTCGAAGGTGGGAATTGAAGCTGCTTCTGACAGGAGGCTCTGCCGGACGTTCTCAGCAGACCCTCACAATATGTTTGGGCCTGCCAGGTCTGAGTGGCATCCTCCCCCACTATCAGAGCCAACTCACCAGTAGCAGGTGATGGTCAACAGTGTCAAAGGCTGCAGTCAGGTCCAGCAGGACCAGAACAGAACAGTCCCCTGCATCACTGTGATTCAGAAGGTCATCAGAGACCCTAAGAAGAGCTGTTTCAGAATGAGCTCTACGAAAACCTGACTGGAAGCTATCATAGATGTTATGTTCATCAAGAGCAGCTGTGAGTTGTTTAGCCACAACCTTTTCCAAGATCTTGGAGATGAACGGAAGTTTAGAGATGGGTCTGAAGCTGCTATGGAGAGAGGGGTCGAGACTCGGTTTTGTAAGAAGCGGGTGGATTACAGCATTCTTAAAGTAAGCAGGGACCTGACCAGAAACCAAAGAATCATTAATTATAGAGAGCACGCTGGGACCGATGGACTGAAAAGCACTTTTAAACAAAGATGAGGGTAAGATGTGGAGGGGGCATGCAGAGGTCTTCATAGAGTTAACTAGTTTGGTTAACTCAGGCAAAGAAACAGGAGCAAAGCTATCTAGGATGATGGGCCTGGCTGGAGTCAGGAGAGGCAGCGATAAGGCTGAAGGAGAGATGCTAGATCTAACCTTATTGACTTTGTCCACAAAGAAAGACATAAAGTTCTCACAGTCTGCAACAGAGTGGATGGAGCCTGTAGGAGAGGCAGGAGAGACGATGCTGCTGATGGTGTTAAACAGCACCTTGGGGTTCCCTTTGCTCTGGGACACCAGGTTGGAGAAATAGGAAATCCTTGCATCTCTGACTGCAGAGTTAAAGGATATTAGAAGATCCTTTAGGTGCAGCAGATGGACGTGGAGATGGGTTTTCTTCCACAAGCGCTCAATTTTTCTGCATTGGTGCTTCAGGCTGCGAAGGCTGTCATTAAACCAGGGAGTAGGGTTCACTGCAGGAACTGATCTGGTTCTGACAGGACAGATGTTGTCCAGAATGGAGAGGCAGTGCTCGTTGAACTGAGAAGTTAAGGAATCAGGGTCGTTATCAGAAGAACAGGGTGGATCAAAAGCAGCAGAACAATTGCTAGCTGTGCTCTCATTAAGAAAACGAGAACTAACCATACGCAGTGGCGGGCGGTGCGTTCCACCCCTGGGCCTTCAGTGATTTCCTATTCAGTCCAATCTAATTTAATACACCTTAAAATACCATCAATAGGACATCATAGCTGGAGAAACCTCACACACACACACACACACACACACACACACACACACACACACACACACACACACACACACACACACACACACACACACACACACACACACACACACACACACACACACACACACACACACCAGTGGCTGGTCAAGACACATAATTTCCAGAGTCTTTAAAATCAAACTCGCATTCCCAGTTGAGAGTAGGAAGCTGACCACGGATACCGTCAAATCTCAGAAATGAAAGACGGGTTTAAGAGATGAGACAATAAAATAAATAAGTAAAGAAAACATTATTTGCATTTGTTTTGGAGAAAATGGCACCGCGAAACAATTGAACATGTTGGCGCAGCTGCACACACCACGTCATACACAATATAAATTGCATAGAAACAGAACACATAGAATTATTTCATTTTGCCATTTTATTTCGTTACCATTTATTATTAACAAAATAAAATGGCAAAACATTAAAAAATACTAATAAAATGTTTCTACTCACCAACATAAATGTCCAGCATGGATCTCTTCCTCTCCTGCTCATTTGAAAATAAAATCCATCCTTCTTTCTTTCCTCAGGAAAACCTCAATGGCTCTGTACAGTTTATCTGTGTGTTTCAGGTCCATGAGTGGATCCTTTTCTACGGACATGGAGGCTAATGCTGAAAGACGTGTCTGTCCGGTCGTGTTTCTGACGTACATTTTAACGCACTTTAATGCTACCAAATCCATCTGATGCGAGCAAAAGGCATTCCCAGCAGAATAACCTGCAGCGGTTCTCTGAAGCTGTTAGCCATGGGTACCGTTCATAGTTGCTTGCCTGAAAATGACGAACAAATCCTTTCCCCTCCTGGGACAAGCCAGCTAGCATTGGAGTCGGACGACCTGTTCTCACAAGATCCATTTTTTCTTGAAAGGTCCGTCTTGAAAATGGTGTGGCAAGTAAATCTGCAACCAAGTCTGTCTCTTCTCCTCTTTCAGCCATCATGTCTTCAAAAACACACCGATAGCTGCCTATAGGTACAATCTCCGTGTTTAGTTTTGATATTTTGCTTCATGCCGCTAGAAAAGTTCTAACTACTGCTTATCCAATCACAGGATGCGTTCATGTCAACTTTTGCGTGAGGCCAGCTAGCTGGCCCGGGCCAAGCTGACTCATGAGCTGATTGGCTATCGCAACTGGATCGTCTCTGTTCACTTACAGCGGACAGTGGGCTTCTCGATTGATTCTGAAGGCCTAGGGCAGACTAATCTGCCTGAAAACACAAGCTAGCTTAAATCTGATTGGATAACACCCAGCCTTGGTATTTTAACACTGGAAGCAGCACAGCCAAGTGGGTATAATAGGATATAAAGAAAATAGACCAGTAAACATTTTTTTTATTTAAAAATAATTACCAAAGGAAAAAAAATACATTTACGCTTTTGAGTATGTTTAGGCCAGCAGAGAAGGCTTTGCTGGCCCTGACTGCCCACCACTGACCATACGGTGAGCAGGAGGTAGGGACGCAGAAACTGACAAGCTAAAGAAAATGCAATGGTGATGTGAAATATAAACGTCCTCAGGACAAACACTGTCAGCATTTAGACTCAGGGTAAAAACAAGGTCTAGAGTGTGCCCCCTGGTGTGTGTGTGGGGCCAGAAACATGCTGGGTAAAGCTGAAGGAGTCCATAAGGCTGGAGAAATTCATGGCAAAGTGATCAGAGGGATCATCAACGTGGATGTTAAAGTCACCAACAATCACCAGTCTGGACAGCTTCACAGTGGAGGATAGAAAGTCACTAAACTCCTGAAGGAAAGAACTGTTTGGACCAGGTGGACGATAGACCACAGCACAGTAGAACGGGTCCTTACGCCCGACTTTAATCAGCTGCAGTTCAAAGGAAGCAAAGTGACCAGAGGTTGTAGAGCTACATGGAAGATGGTCTCTGAAAACAACAGCTAGGCCTCCACCATGACCAGAACCCTGGGGCTGACTAAGAAAAGAATAACCACTCGGGCAGAGTTCAATCAGACAAGAATAATCAGAAGTTTGCTGCCAAACTTCAGTCAGAAACAGAAAATCCAGGTTTTTAGAGAGAATTAGATCATTGAGCAGGAAGATCTTATTGTTAACAGAGCGGGTATTTAACAGAGCCATGCTGAGTGAGGTGGAGGAATCAGAAACTACAGAAACAGCTGGAGTTAGTGGATGTAAATTAGCAGGGTTAGATCCACGGTGCTTATAAAAACCACTTAGTCAGGAGGAGAAACCACTGAGGAATGAGGATAAACCAACCTTAAAAAACTTGGACGGATGAACCGCGTCACAACGCGGCCTGGCCGGAATGTGGAAGTGGTGCTCAGGTCACCAAACAAAGGACAAGAAGCTAGAAGATTGCGCCGATGTTTTATAGATAAACCATGCTTTAAGAGAAGTCTTATCCTCACCTGGATTCCTGCTCGTTTACCTCTTTTCCTCCAACGTTTTCCCGGGACCAGACAAACATATCTGGAGGTGCAGAGACAGCAAGGAGGCATACAGGAAGAAGCTGGAGAACAAACTACAGAGGAACAATATCAGAGATGTCTGGTCAGGGATGAAGAAGATCACAGGCTTCAAGCAGAAGGAGGATTGCACATATGGCAGCCTGGACACAGCCAATTAACTGAACAAGTTCTTCAATATGTTCAGCTCAGGAACAAATCCAGCATCCTCCTCGCCTGTCCCCAGCCAATCAGACATCCCATCTTCCTCTGATCCAACATTTTCCTGTCACACACCAGCTCTTTTATCCTCTAATGCAGTCATGGACTCCTCTGGTTCTATAAATCTGTCTTCAACCAAGTCAGGAGATGCTGCTGCCCCATTTACCTCCCCCTCCCACCTATTTGTCTCTAGAAGTCATGTGAAGAGGCAGCTGGAGAGACTGAACAGGAACAAGGCTGCAGGTCCAGAGTGTGTCAGCCCCAGGGTACTGAAGGCATGTGCAGAGCAGCTCTGTGGGATTCTGCAGCACATCTTCAACCTCAGCCTGGCCCAGGAGAAGATTCCAGTCCTGTGGAAGATATCCTGCCTTGTTCCATTTCCAAAGAAAACTCGCCCATCAGTCAATGACGACTACAGACCGGATGCCCTCGCATCCCACATCATGAAGGTCCTGGAGAGACTCCTGTTGGTCCACCTGAATAAGCAAACTAGAGTATATCAGGGCCCGCTGCAGTTTGCTTATCGCCATGGAGTTGGAGTTGAAGATGCCATCATCCAGCTGCTTCAACCAATCCTCTGTCATCTGCACAAAGCAAGCAGCACTGTGAGGGTCATGTTCTTTGATTTCTCCAGTGCATTTAACACAATTCAGCCTGATGTACTTTGCCAGAAACTCCAGAAGACACAGGTGGGAGCCTCAACTATCACCTGGATTAAAGACTACCTGACAAACAGACCACAGTTTGTGAGGCTGAAGAACTGCACATCAAACCAGGCGATCAGTTACATTGGAGCGCCACAGGGGACTGTACTCTCACCATTTCTTTTCACCTTGTACACCTCAGACTTCCAGTACAAATCAGAGACCTGTCATCTACAGAAATACTCCGATGACTCTGCAGTTGTCGGGTGTATCAGAGATGGACAGGAAGCTGAGTACAGAGAGCTGGTGGAACATTTTGTTAGCCCGGCAAGCCAGACGAAATAAATGTATTATTTAGTCTGGCAACACTCCATTGACGGCTCTCGGTTGTGGGGCGGGTTCTACCGTTGTCTTTCAAATGATCTCCACATTCCACTGGACAATGAATGTGACATACTCTTGTTTCACTCTGTTGCATCATCCCACCCACCAGGCATTAGAGTGCCCTGATTGGCCCACAAAGCGGATAAAGCTCTGTGATTTGTTCACTAAGCAGATAGAGCACTATAATTGGCCCACCATTATGGACCAATCACAGCTCTTTATGTGTTTGAAACCCCTCTAGAGAGCTGTGATTGGCCAGCCAGCATGCTGTTGGGGCTGCAGAGGTTCCAGTGGAGCGTGCCTAGACCAAACTTTGCAAAGCAAGAATTTGGTCTAGTTCACTAGGCTAGTGCTTTGTGGCATGGTGTGGAAACAATCATCTGACCTTGAACATGAACAAAACAAAGGAGATGATTTTAGACTTCAGAAGAAACAGGGTGGAGTCAAACACTGTTTCCATCATGGGAGAAGAACTGGAGGTGGTTGAGGAATACAAATACCTTGGAGTCCACCTGGACAACAGACTGGACTGGAGAAAGAACAGCGAAGCCGTTTACAAGAAGGGACACAGCAGACTGCACTTCTTGAGGACGCTTAGGTCCTTCAATGTCTGTAGCAAGATGCTGCAGATCTTCTCCAAGTCTGTTGTTGAGAGTGTAATCTCTTCAGCCATCGTCTGTTGGGGTAGTAGCATCAGAAGCAGGGACCTGAAAAGGCTCAACAGTCTAATAAAAAAGACTGGTTCTGTTCTGGGGACGACTGTGGAACCACTGGAGGAGATAATGCAAAGAAGGATTCTCCAGAGAATCAAGAAAATTACGGAAAACCCTGAGCATTCTCTTCACAAGACTGTCCGACAACAGAAGAGTGTCTTCAGTCAGAGGCTTCTTCAGTTTGGCTGCAAGACTGACCGTTACTGGAGATCCTTCCTGCCAACAGCCATTGTAATATACGATAACTCTTTGACAACTTTATTATTATTATTAGTATGAGCTACTACAGCAATCAATTTCCCTCTGGGATTAATAAATTATTTTTGAATTTAATTGAATTATAGAGAATTATTTATTTCATTTTCATTTTCTTAGCTAAAAGATTAGTTCAAAACCACCACACTTTTACTTGGACTTTGATGTCCACCCATTCCTGTGTGCATGTTTGAACATTTAGACAAAGTATTTAAAAAATTCCCAAATTAATGAGCCCTACAATCCTAATCAGGAGTAAAGATTAGTAAATGTGAAGAAAATGTGTAAAAAGTAGTTGTTTTAGGTCGAACTTTAGATTTTATGGCCCATAGATGTATTCAGCCATGTTAATATCTGACATGCAATAAATGATGATGGTGTTATTATTTTTCAAACAGCGACAGCTGTGATCGCACAAAGCAAACACGAAAACAGTGTAGGAAAGTAAAGAAATTTAATTGCATGAAAAAAAAGGTAAACACCAATTAACATTTGCAACATGCAATGAATAAAGCCTTACAAAACACTGCCGTTAGGGTACTTAGGGTTAATACTAAAGACACAACAGCTGAGTTGTGAATGGCAGGGCAGTGAAATAATAGTTGATTTTTACATATTGAACAAGTTAAAGTTAACTTTAACAAGTAGATTTAACTTTGAACAAATAGATCAGATGAAAGATGTGTAATGTGATTACAAACAAACAAGGATTCATGGTGTTTTACAATAAGTCAGGTTTAAACAGAAGGTATGTGCAATGGTACAGATGTGGATCTTTTTTCTGAATTACATTGAAATGCATTTGTTGTTAAATGCTGCTATAAAAACATATCTATTGATTATTAGAATATCTTTTTATGCATCTGAGGTGGACCTTACAGAGCAACCTACCTTAAGACAAATTACACATCCGGGAGAGCATCATGCGCCACTCCACCTTCATGGCCCAAAGTCACTTTTATTTAAAACCAGAGTTAAAATAGTGGGGACACAGATCTTAGCAGAACTGAAGCATGTCTCTGCAAGGAGGACACAGAGGGTTTTCAGGATTGTCTTGCTTGCAGGCTGCAATTGTTTCAGTACTTTGTTTTAGATAGTTTTCTGAATGTCTTGTTTAGAGGAATACACATCAAGAACTGATTTCTAAGAAAGTAAAAATGGAGTATGCAAAAATTACTTGGCTAGAGTTCTTAAAACTAGCAAAAGTCTACATTTTGATTCATTAGCTAGTTTTAAGACACAGCTAATCAACTTTAGCTTACCCCATTGGCAGATTGTTTTTACTTAAAACAAGAAACTTTGGATCATATTTAAGAATATTTACATTTTAAGTAATGCTATTTTTCTGGAGAATTCACTTTCTTTTCAAACTAAAAATAAAATGTCTAAAATTTTGTCTTTTTTTAAAGTTTCTTAGAAATCAGTTTTTACAGGTTAGCAGGATTGATGAGCTAATGGCTAGTCTGAGCAGAACTGGGACCAACATTTAATTGCAGTTTATACATTTTTAAATGGGTTTCACATTACACAGAATTATGTGTTTTATTGACAAGCACTAATATAACTAAAAGGAGCTAAATGTGCATACATGGATTCAGTATGAATTTCTTAACTCGTTCACTGCCTTTGACGACTAAAGTCGTCATATGCATTTTTTTACTGTGTGGGCATCGGAACGAGCCCCCGCACCGTGAGAACAAACATCTCAGCTCTAAAGCCAATCTTCATCCACATACGTCACACATCACGTGTTCAGGAAGCAGAAAATCCATGTGTTAGATCATTTTGGGTCGCTGCTGTAAAAAAAGTGAGATGTGAACCGGAAAAGCTTCTGCCGATCACAATTCGACAACGGATTATGAAAGAACGGATAACACTCGAAACACGCCGACTCTTCCTGGCGTAAGAGGTGAGTCTACTCTTTCTTTTCGTAGTTTTGGCATTGACATCATCCTAGCACGCAACGTTCTGTGACTCTTTAAAAAGCAGTAAAAACGATGAGAAACGCTGGCCGCGAAGGGCTTTACCAATCAGGAAACCGCTGGCAGTGATTGAGTTAATACGTATGACATGACAAAACAAAAATGTAAAATTGACACCAGTGCAGATATTTTAAAATCATTTTCTAAATAAAATTCAGGAGATTGAAGCTGATTTAGGACACTAGTCAGACCTGCCATTAGCTTAAAGGAGACATATCATGAAAAATCCACTTTTTAAGTCTTTAACCCTCCCACAGTCTTTATGGATGACCCTGTGAGGAAAGTGGACCATTGAGCAGGATTGATGGTTTATCCCTTGAGGTCCATGTGGCAGGGGTGAGGTGTTGCTCACTCCTCACTCCTGCCACATGGACCCAAGGGATGAACCATCAACCCTGCTCAATGGTCCACTTTCGTCATGGGGTCACACCCATTAGGACAGTGGCAGGGTTAAATACAATGTGTTGAGCATTTTAAGTCTCCAGGTGTGCAAAAAGAAGTAAACTAGTCATTTTGGTGATAATTAGAAATTCTAGAATAACGTTTTGGTCATATATGTTGACCTGTTCAGTTTTCTCAATTTTCTATTTCTGTTTGTTCTCCATTTAATCGGGGTAATTGTGGTGATTGATTTCCAGCTACAGGGCTGCCAACTTTTGACCATTTCAAAGAGTGAGATGGGGTCATGGGGTTGGGCCTGGAGCTATACAGAGTGCCTGGCACTCAGTGCGTGAGAGTTGGTAGCCCTGCAGCTATATACAGAGCTCATCCACCATTTTATCTTCTTTGTAGTCCATTTAGAAAAATTCTGAATGTCCTGTGATTAGATCCACATGCCTCTCTGAACTGTCCCTCACTTTCGTGTGTCTCACTATTAATGCTTGAGAGTTGGCAGCTCTGAGACACAGCTGGGTGGACAAATCTCTCCACATTTAAAAATGCAAATATAACGTTTCTGCTACGCTAAACAACTGTTTCTCTATAAAACTACTAAAATGTCTGACTAGGGTGGAGAGTGAACTTTGAAACGTGGATGGGGGTGGGCTTGCAGCTCTTCCTTCAGATTTATAGAGACAGAACCCAAATGGGTCATTTTCACACTCTCCTCAGAACCATGGTAAGGGAGAAGAAATCAGACCCAAGAACTGATGTCATGTTATATTTGAACCACAACTGAATGATTTAGTTGCAAAATGGAAAAATTACGATATGTCTCCTTTAACAATCCATTAAAATGTAAACCAAGGCTGCTCGTGTGGTTAACTGATAATAATTACAACTTTTATTCAAAAAGGCTGAACTATCCCTTTAATATTCCATAAAAGGACTCGACTAAAGCTGTTGATTGTGGATGTTTGTAATGTTCCTGGAATGTGAAAGAAACACTTAAAACGATGGTCGTTTGTAATCTAAAGCCTCGTTCTGGAACAGTGATTTTGAGTCACTGTTTTGAGAAAGCTAAACGATTTACTTACTGGCCTGGGTAATTAGAACCTGGAATGGATTCCCTGTTCCAACATTTCTGTCAGCATCGGCAGTGATGAGTACTGGGCAGTCACGCTAAATAAGACTGGATGTAAATGCTCCCAGACCGGCTTTAGAAACGGAACTGAGGAAGGTCCTGACTCGTGACACAAACGGTAACGCGACGATATGTGACCGACTCTTCTTGATATTTTCTCAGGTATAAAACCACTGAAAAAATAAGTTAATTGGCAAACTTTTATACACATCTTACATCATATTTAACGAATCGTTTGAAATAGAAAAGGTCAGTAATAACTGCTCAACTTGAAAAATATCAGCTTACACCCACGTGTTTGATATCTGCTACACGGCAATCTCAAAGTTTCATTTAACAATGGAAAGTGTGACATTTTACATTAAACATCTGTACAAACGCTGCAGCTTATACCATGGAAATGAAAACAAAATAATACAGAAAAGAAAGGGAATCATGTCTTCTAATTATTGTAATAATTATAAAAAAAGACACTCAGCACATACAATATACACTATATATACATGGTATTTAGTAATGGTCACTGTTGCAACATGACGAAACAGAGCTTTATAAAATGAGTGTGACAGTTGGCAATGACACATTACGTTTGACACAAATGTGCTCATATGAACGTGGTTCCTCGCTCCCGTTCATTCCAGCAGGTGTAATAAAATCAGAGTCCGGAGCAGGAGGAGGAGTCTGGGTGGCCACTCCGCTCCTCATGCTGGAGTCTGAACGGGAGCTTTGATCTCAGCGGATACCCTCTTCTCCTTCCGTGGCCCATACTCGCCAATAAAGGAGCCATCTTCGTTGAACTGAGCATCTTCATCACCGTAGTCTACCAGGCTGTCCCCGCTGTCCCCCGCTTTGATCTCCCTACTCAGGGAGTGTTGGCTGCCCTTCAGCGGCTTCTCGTCATTGTCGCTGCAAAGACACGCACAGCGGATTTAGAATCACCACATTCACTTATGGGTTTACTCTGCAGCCTGTTGGAGAGGATGTGACTCCAGGCTCACGCTCTCGCTAGGCAGTGGCTGACGTTAGGGTTTACCTTGAGCTAGCCAACGGGAGACAACCACTCACTGGGTCTTTTATCACCAAGACGTTCCAAGACTAGACCAGAGCTGCTCCTCAACTGGTTCTTTAAAGATGCTGTTTTTTTTTCTTTCCCACAGCTAGAAAGCAAACTCAGAAAACCATTTCTTAAAAATGTTTCCACCACTTAATGTCCAATTCTGCTGTTGGATTCTGAGTTTCTGTAGACCTGGGATGGGGAAACCTGGTTCTCGAAGGCAGGTGTACAGCATGTTTTAGGTATTTCTCTGTTCAAACACTCCTGATTTAGTGGTTGAATCACCTGTTCAGCAGCACATCAAGGTCTGCAGAGGACCGTTGATCACCTACTGATCAAAATCATAAAAAGGTGTGTTGGAGGATGGAAACAACAAAAACACGCAGCCCTCAAAAGACCAGGAATCCCAGAGCAAGGAGATGGTTTACGAATCATAACGGTCTCTGATTGATAGACTGGGGTTACATTACCCTGATCCATAAACATCAGCCATATTAAAGCAGTGATTTATAAATCACGTTTCAAAACAGTTTTGATGAATTCAGTCGGAGATATGGGAAGGCAGCTCTATGGGATGTTCGGAATTTTATGGCATGACAAAACTTCAGGAAGATAAGAAACAATGAGCCTGCTAGCCTGACTTCTGAAGATAAATATTTTTGGCTAAGGCCCAGTTCACAAGGCAGGATCCTCAAAGACTGTGTCTAATTAACCTTTAGCATAGTTAGCTCAACATTAGCCTCTAACCTTCTTATCCACGATATCAGACTAAAACAAAAAGATGTCGTCGCATGACTGAGACATTAGAATGGTTTGTGATTGTTTTACTGGTATATTTTTACTTATTGCCTCTTTAACCCTGCTGTAGAAACCAAAGTGAATGGGCTCCAGAAGTGAACATGATGTGATCCGACCGCTGCCACGCTGAGCCTCTCTGAACTCCATCACTGTAGCATTTGTTGTGCTGTGCAGATCCCACTGATTGGAGAATTAGACTGTGGTAGACTGTTATGAACAGGACCACTAAAGGATTAATGAAACGTGCTCCGATATTAGAGTCCTGCAGATGAGCTGCATTCAATTACACTGATTGGTTTCAGATCCCCGCCGGGTGCCGGGCAGCCGGATTTCTGCTCCATCTTCACACGAGAAACGCTGTGGCTCCCGTTTAACTATTCCACCACACACCAACACAACATTCAGTCTATGAACTACTCTGACAACACCAATGTGTAAACAGCTCACTATTGCTGTTCATCACATACGTTCCGATTACTCAGTCCGTCAAATGTCTTCAGCAGAAGAGGTGTGAGGCTCCGCGTGAACCTCGCGGATTGTGGGAAGTCTTTCTCAGCGAGGAGAGAAACGCAGAGAAAATTACAGTGAGGAGAAGACGGAAAAGAGGACGAGAAAATCAAACGCTCACTTGGTGAGAGGCGGCGTTCTCGCTTACCTGTACTCACAGAAAGTGTCATCATTCATGCCCTGGGACTCCACGTCTGGATGAAGGTCTTCTTTTTCTTTTACTGCTCACAGATTGATAAAAGGAGATGAGTCATTTTCTACAGGAGACAACTGGCAGCCACGCTGACTGTGTCATAATTATGAATCATGTCCATCATTTAAAAGGTTAAGAAAAGATTCTTGTCTGATTTCTCTATTTTAGTGAAACCATATTTCAAAGAGGACTTTCAGCCATTTTGACGTGTTTTTCTGGGTAAAAGTGAAATCTAACCTGCTTCCTGAACAGCCAGGGTTTGGATAAATGGGTTAGGGTTAGAAACGTGGACATCAATAGGAGCCGTCCTCCGTTTTTCCCCCCTACTAAAGCCAACTCTTTAACAAACGTGGTCAGTTGGCTGTAATGTGTTTGATGGCAGTAATTCGGTTATGTTATGACTATAAGGAATTGTGATGACGTGTTGACATCTTTTAATATTCACATCAAGTCAAAGGAAAGAACCAAACTGAATAAAACCCCACTTCATAAAATATAATATAATTAATATATAATTAATATAATATATAAACTTTATAAAATAATGAGCTATACCGAAGAAAGTGGTCGTGGAGTGTTGCACCCCTCTGTCCATTATGTTTTAAACACTGGAGCTGCTTTAAGATGGTTTAAAATTGGTCATGGCTGCTCTCAAAATAGTTATTACAACCCCCTTTTCTCTAAACTGAGGCTGCTCAGACCTATTTTACAACGGATAAGATATAAACCGATTATAATTTTGACACAGAAGCACACATCCAAATCCCTTGAAGTAGGAAGCTTTGCCTTGTGTTAGCACCTGTGTGTTCGTTTTGTTGCAAAAACACAAAGAAACTGTCTAAACTTAAATCCGAACACATAAAAAAGCATTGTAGCTCAAAGCAAAGACAGGAAAGGTTGTTGGAGATGATAATGAGAGCTTAATGAAGAAAAGCGAGGCCTGCCTTGCTCGTTTTTCTGCTGACTGGTGAAGCAACAACAACCTGATGGCCATTAGCTGTGAATAATAAAGCTGATAAGGACTTTCGGTAAGAGGAACAACAATCCCAGATATCACATGGCTTATGTCATCACTCCTTCTACAGACACTCATGGGGGGGGGGGGGATCTCCAGCGGTCAATGGGCAATCAGGCGGGGTACACCCTGGACAGAGAGCCGGTCCGTCGCAGTCTACAGACACTCCATGAGCACAATTAGCATGCTTTTCTCTTGCTGTGGTCTGCTCTTTACTTAAAAGGAAAATGATGCAAAGTAACTTAAACGTAGAACAGCCACTCTTATCAACACAGCTGCTGGGTTTAGGTTGACATTTGCATCAAAATTGTTCTGTGGTCTAGAATAAAACATAAACAGTCTTCCATATTCCTCTGACAGCCTCAAAGACGATGGATCCTTTGTTTCACATGAACAAACAACAAAATGGAATTAAAATGAAGCTTTAGATGGTACTTAGTATTCAGACAAGGTGCATGTGTGTGTGTGTGTGTGTGTGTGTGTGTAAGTACCTACCAGAATACTTCCCTCCTTTATTTCTGTTGACAAAGCAGGCGATCAGCACAATGAGTGTGAGGAGAGCGATGGCACACATCAGGCCGATAAACCAGCCCTGGGTGGATATGCCCCCGTGGACGCTGGCCAGACCTGAGAGTGAGAACGACAAACAAACAAAACAAAGAAAAAATCCCTGTGACTTTGACTCGCCTTGGCCTTTTCATCAGGACACTTGATTGAATGTTTGCATCGACAAATCTTATCTGATGCACAGCCGCCTAAGATGGTGGAAATGGTCCAATATTAATATTAAACAGCTAATCCTGCTTGTCTAATTAATCAAGCAAAGAACGCTGAACAAATGTAATTCCTCCTAGTGACCCAAATTAGATTCTGGTGACACCATAAAGGACCACACGCCTCGGCTAGCGTCTCTGCTCAAGGACGCGCCAGGGAGCTGCAGCCTTCAAAGGGAGCTGAATTACATCTACTTTCTTCTTCAGTTTCTCAACGTTTGCCTCCTCACCTGGAGTCATGATTACATCTTCAAATATGCTATAATTATCAACCCGGCTGATAGGAATGAGCCGCACAATGTACTCGGTCTCAGGTTCGAGGCCGTCGATGGTGTGGGAGGTCAGAGAGGTGTTCAGGGCCTCTGAAATCTTCCAGTGGCCCTCACCTGTGCAGAGGGGTGGACGGTCAGAAAAGACGGCACAACTCACCAGAAATGTTTCTCTGCTCTACGACACCCAGAGACAAGAGGTCAGGGGGGCTTACGTTTGTTCTTATATGCAATGTAAAACTCGGCATGCTCCCCTCCAGAAATCCAGCTGATGTTTGCAAAGCTGCTGCTAGCAGCCAAGCTGACATTGAACAGGAGTGGGGCTGATGGAGGAATGAGACGGGATGAAGAAAGGGACAGAATGCAGGAGAACAGTTAGTAATGGGTAAAGGAGAAAGATGACAGAAGCAGGTTGTTTTATATAACAAGGCTGTGTTTGACAGAAAAGTAATGAGTGGTGTTAATGTAGAGGTGGAGGCATGGGCGGAGCCTAAAGACCACACAAACTTGCAGGTTACAAACTGTCACAAGAAGCTATTTGATTATTTGTTTTATATAAATATAAACAAGTTATTGCCTGAATGCCAACAAAAGGAAAGAAAACCAATAATCTTAATTTTAAAGCACTTTTTCAACACTTTAACCAATTCTTTTAAAAGTGGGGTTCAATGATTGTGTTGGTAGACACTATACCAACTTCACACGGGACAGCGCTCTGCTGCCACCTGCTGACCAGAGACAGCATAGGTTCCCTGGTGGTCACTCTTTCAATGCTTAACTGCTAACTATTTTCTGTACCGGTAGCTAAAATAAAGGCTAGCAGTTAGTTTTTTAAGTTCAATTCAATAAAAATAAAAAATAAAACAAGAGGAAAAGGAAAACATCATGGTGGAGCCTGGAAGTAAAAGTCAGAGGGAAGGAGCTAAGAGCTAAACCCAAGTGAACATTAGCCTACACTGATTTGAGGGAGCTAACAAGGCAATGAAATCATGGACTGATGGTGACCTGGCTTTGTTGGACTTGTAAGTAACAGTATTTGTTTGTCCAACAGTGTTGATTATTTTACTTTGTGGTGTATTTTTGTACCAACTGAGTCATGTTAGCATTTGTGCTAGCTACAGCAGGCTGCTGCAGGGTTGTTCCCGACAGTTGTAATTCCACTTTCAACTAGTAGGAAGGAGAAGCTGTTTAGTGTTACTTTAAGTTGTTTAGCTCTGGATTCTTAGCAAATTATCTCATGAGCTACTGGGTGGATTTTATTTAAAATCTCAAAATCTGAGTAAACGAGTAACTTTTGCAATTAACCTTTCATTTAAGAGGGCCACAGATAAACAACCTTTACAAACAAAAACATCTTTAACCTTTCTTTACCGAAACTAAAAGAGTTTTCTTAAAGAAACGGCTGGTTTTTAGAAACTATTAGCACATATTCAAGGTGATGTCTTGCTAGGCCAGACATTGGTTCCTGATGACGTATCTCCTAGGCAACCGGGGCGGGACCAAGACATCAAGACGAGGTTCCTTGACACTGAGAAACACCCGGTGATTAGTAGCCAGATATATAGAAACAAATGTACAAATTCAAACATCCATCCATCGTCTATACCCGCTCATCCATGCAGGGTCGCGGGGGACCTATCTCCTACAATCTCTGGGCGAACAAGCGAGGTACACACTGGACAGGTTGACAGTCAAACTCAAAACATTTTACATGAAATCTTAAACATTGATGATGCCTCAGATTTCTCCAGATTAAACTTCTGTATTTTACCTCAACACTTTATCTGTCTGCCCATCCAAACTCAGTCGAATAGGCATAGCTGTTTTAATTAGGACACTTATTTTAGACGCTGACACCTCTCCTTTTTGCTTTCAGAGCCAAAGCCAGACATGAACAACAGGGTTTGTTAATAGGTGGTGTGCTTCCGAAACTTCCCCTCCACTGGAAAAACAAACCATCGGAAATGTAATAATTAGATCTTCAGAATAATCAACCCTCACTTTTTAAATCGTGTGTAAGTTGAAGTCATTTGAATCAGCATTATTGTTAAAACTACCTCAAAGCAAATGATTCACTTGATTCGTCATTTCTCATTAAATTACAGAAATGAGACTTTATTTCAAGATGATGAAAACACATGAAAGTTATAATTCAGCAACAATTTTCTTTCTAGTTATGACTTGAAAAACAACATTAATATGTTACTAATTATAATTAGCAAGAACTGGAAGGTGCCTATTATTCTAGCACAATGTAAATGTAACAGAACGGAATGACTCTTATTTTTCCCTTCTTTGCTCAAGACTAGTCTGCATGACATAAGTCTCAAGGTCTCATGCATTCCTTCTAACCTGCTTATTTTCAGCTCAACAGAAGAAAGAAGAATGAACTCTTTTCTTTTAATTAATCAAAGAACTCTATTTTAATAAAGCTAATCCATCAAAGTGTTAGTCAATAAATAAGATGTGACCGATCTGTGAAATCAAAATATTAATTAGTTTATTATAATCCTATAGAATATAAAGGTACTGTGACTTTAAGTGTTCCAACAGGACTGATCTCACGTAGTGTTAAAAAGACATGACACATTACTTTCACTGATCCAATCAGAATCTTACAGATCTGACGGAGGCGTGCTTCTGATGGTGTTTGGTCATTTTTCATTCGATAATAAACCATAAAAGACGAGGTATAAAACTGTGCCACGTCAGCTCTAACGCCAGTTCAAAGCGTTCCAGAGAAAGAGACGGAGTGGCCAATCCTGATCTAACTCTTTAACTGAAAGAACAACGACAAGCTGAAAAATCCAGTTGCTACACCAACCAGCGACAGCAGCTCCTTTCAGAACAAAAGCTCAACCTTCCGGACCCAGGCTTGGGTCTCACCAGAAAATAAATACTGAAATTATTTAATGCTAATGGTGGCATACATTTCCATGTCTTCAAGGTCTAAAATTTAAAAAAGTAATTCTTAAATGCAGTTTTCGCAATTAAAATGTTAAAAAAAAGAAGAAATTGGTTTGTTCCGCTTCCAATGGTGGTTTGTTTATTTGTTTATTTTGGGAATTTCAAAAGAAAACCCTTTTAAAAATGGTCTCATCCTGAATCTTTTTTAGAACCAAGAAAGGATTGGTTGGAACACTTTGATTGAAATCTGTTTCAACTCAATAAATATAAAATAAAATAAATCCATTAACCAGTCTCAGTAAGAATTCAGCTCTTTGTTACACTCGGCTTATTCCCAAGTCAGCTACACAATAATTGTTGGGCTTTATTAATCGTTCTTCATGAGGAGTCGTACTAAACTAGATGCTGTGTTTATCCTTCTTCTGACTCTAAATGAAAAGACCTAGAAGTCAGACAGAGATGTGCATCATAAGTGAGGGAAACAGACATGTTCAGAGCTGATCCAAGAACCTTTTAAAAATCAAACATGCAAACGTTCCGCTCAGCAGCTCCGTTGGCTCAGGGGATAATTTAGTTCTTAGAGACACCTGCGTCTGGTCCGCCCATCCCAGCCACTGCAGCCGACGCTCCTGCACTAATGCTGATTGATCAGTGGGTAACTATGGCGACTCCAGCTGCTGAAACTGTGTGATCACTTCGACTGTCAGAGGCTGCAAACTAAAAATATCCCCCGAGCCGGCTGCCGTGTTCTGTCACCGCTTTCCTCAGCCTGCTATTAAACGCTGCACAAAGCAGCTGCTCAACCAGCAGGCGCCCTGGAAGACGCCCCTCAGAGTCAGGAGGTAAAAAGGAAGGCGAGGAAATCTACTCATCTACGAGCGTTCATCAGCTCCCACTTATCTCTGTGTTCTGGAAACTTCTTCCTCTCAGCGTGAGCTCGCTCCTCCCAGCTCAGCCCTGGACATCTCTGCCTACTCTCACTTAAGAAGGCTGCACCTAAAGTGTTTTTCCTATTTCCTTCCTAGTGTTTATCCAGTTAAAGCCTACACGGAAATCTCAGGTGACTGCCGGGTCAATATGCTGCTGTGTTCAGGCGGGGCTGCAGCCCAACAAATCAATCACTTACAATTAGACATATTTGTCCTGTTCAAGTGACTGCTGTTGGGGATATAGATCCCAGAGCCTTGATTTCCCTGTGGTGCACCAAAGATATTAAACCCTGCTAACAGTAAAAAGAGCTGCTACCTTGTTGCTATACTTAAACCAACATAGAATAAAAAAAGAATTCCGTTTTTAAACTGATTTACTGGAACTCAGCCAGTAAACAACAAGACTTGTGGCCATCCCACTCTGTCTGGTTTCAGATTCTGGATTTTAATTTGCATTTCACATGAGTTGTGTCAGAGCGGGCTGCGCTTCTACCTATGCTGGACCGAGTGGGTTTGGTCTTGTGGGGCTTTGGCGTGCTCGGAGCTGGGGTGGAAGCTGACTCACCTAAAAGAAAAACAGACCTTGTGGTTATCAAATGGAATCAGAGCTTAGGGGCTACGCTCTAGTGTCAGCACGCATGCTACTGTCAGCTAACGTTAGTGACTACTCAACTACCATTCCTAAACTACAAGTCCTGCTTGTTTGTGTCCTTTTCTGGTGGAACGTCTGATGATCCTCCCCAGCTTGGCTCTTCAGTCCTAACTTATCACCCCAGCTGGAGTTTGAGGATGCTTTCTGCTGTTGCTAGAATAAAAGTCAACATTCGTTTACGGGCACTAACGAGCCAAAGATTAATATGAATTTATAATTAGCTCACTCATTACCACCGCTACTAGAGAGGGAGCCACAAACTTTTACTGTGAGAGGAAGTTGAGATTTTTCTAATGAAAGGAGGCACCGAGAGCAAACGGTCGACAGGGTCAACTATCAGCAGAGGAGCTGGGATTTTAGAGCCTCTGTGAAGGGAAAATAAAACACATCTGGGCTACAGCATGCACATCTGTTCTAACAGCTCCGTCTAAAGCATGCAACTTTAACCTCAACTCTTCTAAAATAAAGGAACATATCATTCCAACAGAGTGGACTAAAACAGGGTGGCACTAATAAGGCCAGTATCTCACTGGGCTGATTGCTGGTGACCGGATGGAGACACTAACTTGTGATAAAATATCCAAATACTCAGTTAAAATGGATCGGTATGTTTGGCAATTTTGAATGTATTAAAACTATAAAAGAATCCCCAAAGTGTCTTAACGATGTTGTACCTTGTTTAAAATGTATTAATTAGTTTATATTTTGTCATGTTAAGTCTGACCCAACTGCCGCTTATGTGTCACTGGACTTCTGGTGACTAGAGAAGCAGGTTAGAAGTCTTGGGTGTCGTAACTGATTCAGACCTGAGCTTCACTGGTCACATTAAGGCTATTACCAGATCAGCGTTTTATCATCTTCATCAAACAGCACGACTCTGAGGTCTCATGTCCAGACACGACATAGAGAAACTCATTCATGTGTTCATCTCCAACAGGCTGGACTATTGCAATGGTCTTTTGACTGGTCTACCTAAAAAAGCTGTGAAGCAACTGCAGCTTATTCAGAATGCTGCTGCTAGAGTCTTAACAAGAACCGAGAGAACCGAGCACATCACTCGTGTTCTTAAATCCCTACACTGGTAACCAGTACACTACAGAACCCATTTTGAAATGCTTCAACTTGTTTATAGATCACTCAATGGCATGGGGCCAGAATACATCTGCCCCAACTCTAGTAACTTTTACATCAAAAATGAAAACATTCTCATCAGCCTTTGAATGACTGTGTCTTATACTGCACTTCCGACACTGTAACTGCTCACATTTGTCTTTTTTTATCTGAAATTTATGTGTGTATTTCAGTTGTGCTGTCACATTGATTTTAATAGTCATGCTATCTGTGCTAATGGAAAGCATATTGAATTGCCTCTGTGTAAGAAATGTGCCATATAACTAAAGCACAGTGGGCAAACAACATTTTGAGAACACTTCTCATTTGGTATTTCACCTATTTCCAAAGGGGAGCATTATATTGTGCTGTTTGTTAGGGACATGTATTATTTAAAGCTGTCTGCACAAAATCATTAGTACTTTATGGAACAGCAGTAGCTAAGGAGGTAGAGCGGGTTGTCCAGTAATCGGAAGGTTGCAGGTCCTGATACCGACTCCCACTAGAGAATTCTGTTGTTGTGTCCTTGAGGAAGACACTTAACCCACCTTGCCTTGCTGGTGGTGGTCGGAGGGACCTGTGGTGCCCGTATGGCAGGCCTCGCCTCTCTAAGTGTGCCCCAGGACAGTAGGGTTGTCACGGTGTGAAAATTTAACCTCACGGTTATTGTGACCAAAATTATCACGGTTTTCGGTATTATCGCGGTATTTTGTTAAACGTGTTACATTTTCAGAAACCCTGACATAAACCCTGTATATCAGGAAAATATTGTCCTCAGTTTGTGTCTAAATTTTGCCCAAAATTTGTTATTTTGTAATTATGTTTTTTATTTGTTTACACTTTTCCCCTTTAGTCTTTAAAATACCAATATTTGCCCATAATTTCTTATTTTATGTCTGTTTGATGTCATCATTTTAAAAATATTAGATCAGATGATACTCAGTACTCAAGTAGCCTTCTAATCAGATACTTTTTTACCCTTACTTGAGTAATAAACCCTATATCAGGAAAATATTGTCCTCGGTTTGTGTCCTTCCAGTGAGCTTTGCAGATTAAGGGAAAATGTCATCAGGCAGTAATCATTGTTAAATTCATAATGAATCTCGGAGAGAGACCAACTCTTATCTGCCCCTGGGAGCCCCGTAATGCATAGCGTCATTTCAACATGGCGGTGTCCGCGACACGGTTTATATGCAGGTAGCGGCGCTGCGGCTGCTTTATATGGCGGGGGGGTGGGGGGCTAATGAGGTGCTATACAAATTCAGGGCATTTACCATCTACCATTCACATGTGATAAATGAGCAATGGCAGTGAGAGAGACAGTCATATATGAAATTTTGGCAAGCCAAATGGGTCATTATCTATGCATGTGAAATCCTCTGTTGTGCATACTAAAAGGGAATGTGTTTAAAATCCTACACCCATACTGAACCGTAAACACAAAACTACAAGGCACCTATGGAATCCCATACACCATGTCCCCCGATCAGTTCGACTTAGTTTTGCTGATCTTGCAAATATCTGGACTGTACAAGTCTCTCCTACATCTGAGCAAGGACTCACGAAAACATTAGAAAACACTTCAAGAGATTTTGAAACCATTTAGCAAATGTCATTTGTAACATTTCACCAACGATTGCAGCCCAGTGAGATACCATATTTAAAGACATGTTATCACAAGTCCTTATTTAGAGGATTAGCCTCGCGTGTGTTGGTATGACATGCCACTTTCTGCATTAGCATGAATACACATACTGAGGTCAAGACTGGGCACCAAAGTAGAAGCTGCAGGAAAACAATGACAGAAAGAAAAAAAAGACACAAGGGACAAGCGTTGTATGGCAAAGCAGACACACACATTCACAGAATAATTTATGAAACATGCTGCATAAGAAAGCTAAAACCAGGAAGCAATGTGGTATTCAGTATAGTGAAGGCAGACAGAAATTACACTGATGTGTGCTGTTCACACAAACTGAAATTAAACCTCACACACACACACACACACACACACACACACACACACACACACACACACACACACACACACACACACACACACACACACACCTATAACAACTCAGCAAAATTAAAGGTGACCTGTGACCAAACAAATAAACAGCCAGAGGCTAATTAAGTCTTTTTCTGTGATTATGACGATTACTTCAGTAAACACACAGTGATCCATACATAATGAGCTCCTGTACACTCCTTTTCTTGTGTTAAAACCACTGCAGGTGTATTTGTCTGCTGCTGCACTTTGCTTAGAAAACACGCAGGTGAAAGCAGGATGTTACAATCTGCATTGTTATGAAGACTGTTTTAGTTTTTGTTCAGAGCCTGGTTCATTCTGAGACGATGGTTCTGACGCTCTGTCCAATCGATAAGCACTCGCCTCCTTATGGCAGTGACAAATGAAAACCTCTACTGCCGCTAAATGTATTGTTTATCCAGAAAAAACACCACCTTGGCTGATTTTATCAAACTGCTGCAGCTTAATGTCATGTTCATATTGGTGAGTAAAACCAGCGATTCTTCCCCTCCCAGTCTGTTTAAATGGCCTTCCTGGAACTGTCTGTAACTCACTTGTCTCCAAGTCAGTGGTGCACTCCTCACTGACAACAGGCCCACAGCCCTTTGTGGTGCAGGAGCGAAGATACAGCTTATATTTGCTCAGAGGCTCCAAGTCACGCAGGACCCACTTAGATGTCTTGGGGTTGTTAATGTCGATGGTCTGCAGGGCCCCAACTTCTTCTGTGCCATTGACTGAAGGAACAAACAAACAAAAAAATAAAATAATTAGTACTTTTATTTTGGTAGAGCAAAAAACATTTATCTTTTGTGTCAGGGTGTCCTGTCCCTTCACTCTGACCCACACTAATGTACCAAAAAGACCACAGGCAATTTGACAAGATTTGACAAGACTTTGGACATAGATTTAACTAACGAGTGGTGCATCAACATCAACCTAATTTTTTATCAGAAACCCATTGTTCATTTAGGTTACATAGTAAGTCGGACCTGTTCCCGGTGAGGGTTGGACTCCGCCAGGGCTGCCCTTTGTCACCGGTTCTGTTCATTACCTTGATGGGCTGAATTTCTAGGCGCAGCCATGGTGTGGAGTGTGTCGAGTTTGGTGGCAGGAGAATCTCGTCTCTGCTTATTGCAGATGATGTGGTCCTCCTAGCTTCATCCAGCTCTGACCTTCAGCTCTTGCTGGGTAGGTTCGCGGCCGAGTGTGAAGCGGCTGGGATGAGGATCAGCACCTCCAAATCTGAGACCATGGTTCTCGACCGTAAAAGGGTGGTTTGCCAACTCCGGGTCGGGAGAGAGGTCCTACCTCAAGTGGAGGAGTTTAAGTATCTCGGGGTCTTGTTCACGAGTGAGGGTAGGAGGGATCGGGAGATCGACAGGCGGATTGGTTCGGCGTCTGCAATGATGCGGACGCGGAGCCGATCTGTCGTGGTGAAGAGGGAGCTGAGCCAGAAAGCCAGGCTCTCGATTTACCGGTCGATCTACGTCCCAATCCTCACCTATGGTCATGAGCTTTGGGTAATGACCGAAAGAACGAGATCACGGATACAAGCGGCCGAAATGAGTTTCCTCCGTAGGGTGGCCGGGCTCAGCCTTAGAGATAGGGTGAGGAGCTCGGACATTCGGGAGGGACTCGGAGTAGAACCGCTGCTCCTCCGGATCGAAAGGAGTCAGTTGAGGTGGTTTGGACATCTGGTCACGATGCCTCCTGGACGCCTCCCTGGGGAGGTGTTTCGGGCATGTCCTGCCGGCAGGAGGCCCCCGGGTCGACCCAGGACACGTTGGAGAGGTTACATCTCCAGTCTGGTCCGGGAACGCCTTGGGGTCCTGCCGGAGGAGCTGGTGGAGGTGGTTGGGGAGAGGACGGTGTGGAGCTCCCTAGTTGGGATGCTGCCCCCGCGACCCGGATAAGCGGAGGAAGACGACGACGACAGCTAATTGCAGCAACAAGGTTGGAGGTTCAATTCCCAGCAGCAACCTTTCTGCATGGAGTTAGCATGTTCTCCCAATGCATGTGTGTGCTTTCACCAGATACTCCAATTCACTCCTGTTAGTTTGACTAGCTGAATGCTTAAGTCTTCGTCACCTTTGTTAGGGTGTCACTCAGGGTTCTGTTTCGAGGCCCTATCTATTTCTTGTTCACATGATCCCCTTCAAAACATTTGTTATGCAGATGACATTTATATGTATTTTTAAGCCTTTTAAGGACTCTAAATTTAGATAAGTGCTTAGACTGTGTGAAAAGTTAGAGGGCTAAAATGTTTCTCCAACTAAGAAAACAGGGAAAACCCTGTTTGTGCTCCAGAAAATCAGGCAGAACTACTAACGGAAACTAGAGATGCCCAATATCGACTTTTAAAAAATCTATAACGGATATTATCTAATTCTTAGTTTCTGACACCAATAAAAACCAATACAGATATAAGCAGGGTCCCCTTTAATGACAAAAGTAAAAATGTAGGTTACTAACATCACATATCTCCTATCATGCATGCTTAAGCTTTAAACATTATGAGCACAAGTTGACAACTACTTCAATTTAGGTTAGTAATAGAAATAACGTCATATTTTAATTAGTCTCCAACAGCAGCTGAATGACATTCTTCCTGAGATAATCCTGACAAACACTCTGTGACACCTTTAGACCAAAGGTAATTATTAAGTTCATTATGGGAAAAAGTTTCCTTAATAAGTTAACTAATAGCACCAGTAAATGCATTAAAACTGATCAAAGTGAAACATCACTTTTACAAACAATATAATTGTTTGTAAAAGTGACAGACTGAGTGCTCTGAACTCTGACCTATCACTGTTCCTGGTGCTTACATGGAAGCAAACGGCTGACAAATAACACAGCCTTGCATTATATGTTGGTGCCATGGAGAACATTTGTCTTTGTAACTTTTGAGGTGTTTAGGGAATGTTTGGGTGTGTGTTGAAGTTATTTAGTTGATAAAATGTAAGCGGTGGGAGCATATACAGGCTAAGCTAGGCTAAGCACTATGCTAAGATGTGTGTGTTGGTCATTAATTCTAATTTTTATTCTGTATATTGTAGTTATGTTAATAAAACATTTAGAAACATCTTCAGTTAAGAAAAGCAAGCTTTCACTGAAGATTCTTGTGTTGGTTTAGGTTGTTTGCTAGCTGGCTAGCTACACATAGCTGCATGCCCTAAAGACAGCAGATCCTCTCTACACAAGGAAAAATACTAATTACTCCAAAGTTGTGCCAAATAAAACAAAAATATCTCCAAAACTAAACCTCAGATCTGTCATATTTTGACATTTCGAGAGAGATTAGAGGAAGCCGAAGAGTTCGATGTAAATTAATGGTATGTAAAAATTTTTTTAAAAACAAGCAAGAAACCAATACCGATATCAAATTCTAATGCCAATATCGATAATAGGCCAATAATATCGGACATCCCTGATGGACCCTCTTGGTCCTCTAGCCTCCTACACAAAGTTCTCCTTCAGGAACCTCAGGGTAAACTTTCACTGTGGTTTCATTTTAGATGGTCATGTTCAGACTTTGATTCCCTCAACTTTATATCAGATAAGAAACACAAGTAGCATTATTTCTCAATCCCAACAGGAAATTGTTTTTACAATTTTTAGATAACTGTAACTCATTATTCACCCGTGTGCATAAAACTTGACTGGCCAATCTGAAGGTTGTGCAAAATGGACGTCTGGCCAAATCACCAACATTTTCTCACATAACACCGCTCCATTTCTAGCTCAATTAGCTCCTCCTCCGCTCAAGAGTAGATAATGAGAGCTTCCAGTTAAAGCCTTGAGTGGTCAAACACTGGCATACATCAGATATATTTTTCATCTGTATGTCCCTAACAGATCGCTGCTGTCATGTGACCAAGGCGTGATGATTGCGGTTATAAAAGCCTGAAAACTTATGTCAAAGAGCTTCTCAGCAGCACCAGGACTGTACTTTAAAGTCTGCAGACACAGTTGAGCTTCTTCAAAAGCCAATACAAAACTTATCTTTGTTGTTTTAATTAAACACTGATTTACTGCCATGTCATGTTTTTATTGCTGTGCTCTTCTGTTCGTTACTTTGGGACAACTGTTTTAAAGGGTGCTTTAAAAATAACGTTTTACTATTTCAATTATGTTTAATTACACCCAAAAGCAACAGTTTATGTCCTCTATGCTCACTGTACCATTATTTTTCATTTTCATCATCTTTATATGATGCAAACAGAAATGTACCAGGACTGGATGGGACTGTGTGCTTTCCCCCAGTGGAATGAAGCTAAAGAAGGTAAAGTGTCACATTCACCTGATCTTCACCCTACACGAGCTCAGTTTGACTGACATCTGTCAGCCTCTACGATGAGAGCTGTTACGGCTTTTTTCACAGTCACTGAACACCAGCCACGAGTCAGGAAAACTCTTTCAGGAAGTGTTGACTTCAGAACATGAATCAAAAGGAGGGACATTACATTAACTTGCAAGACTGAGAAAAAAGGTTGATTGGAACATCTGGTCGCCCTAAGTTACAATATGACACACAACATAAACTTATGTCAAACTTATTAATGACAATTAAATGATCTCCAAGTTTATCTTCCATTTACTTGTCGTAGGCTTTGTAAATGTGCCCCTTACTTGTTTGATTGTAACAAATGTGTAACGTGCTAACAAGCTTGTCTTCGTGTTGTTGGTGTCCGACTTGTGTCTTGCTGTGATGGGATCTCATTTTTCACCGGATGAAACAGGCCAGTTTGTAGGGAGGCAGCATTCATGTTCTTTGTAACAACAGTGAACACAGCAGGTGTGGAGGTGACCTTTGCTGTAAAAGAGGGACCACATTTTTCTTGCAGGAAGCAACAGAAACGCGGACGAGAACAAATTGGTTTATGTCTCTTTCTGTCCCGGGTCCGTATTAATGAAAGTCACACTGTTTTAAACTTTCATTAGACTACCGCTGGTAAATTCTTCAGTTCAGATTGACACGGACATACCACATGCAGGATGTCTCCATCGTGTTTAGGCGTTTCCTGAAACACTGTGGACTGACAGCCTGCGCACGCTATCTTATAGAGTGAACTGGCTAAAGGCAGCAGACTTTGGCTCCTCCACTCACTACAAACAACAGCAGATCCAAATATTCTTCAGCCAAGCACCAAATAAAATTGGCCCTCTCAATAGTGAAACAAGCCAACATTTTGCAATACAAAATGAAATGATGCCAAGGTCGTTTTCAACTCCCACCTGGGACAATATTTCTACTCAGAACAGCAGAAACGGCACTAGAACGCTCCTAAGTGCTCAAACTGAGCCCTGATCAATCTGCAGAAGCATTCACGCTGTGGACAAAAAGGATAATGTCCAAATCACACAGCATTTTATTTTTTACTGAATTAATGCACTTATGATGATGCAACATGTGTTAAGTTTGTTCCTGATGGTTCAGAAAAAATGTGATTGACTAAAAAAGCACTAAAGGGCGCAGATGGAGCAGCTATTAGAACAATTCAACTTTCTCACAGTGAAAATGAAAAAAAAAAAGTACTAATGACTTGTTGAGAATCCTCGCTATTTGCCTCAGACTCCGGCTGTGGTTCTCCGTCCACTTTCTCTGCTTCCAGTTCAAAAAACTATCTGAACTGCCTGGTGGACATTTATCCTTCTCATCATCCTCTATATAAGCCTAATAAAAGCCTACTAAACTGCAGAGACAATATATCTGTCCGGATCGCTCCAAAATATGAAGTTTACCATCAATATCTGTCTAATTGTTTGTTGTTACTCCGTTCGCGCCACTCCTTTCCCGGACGAAGCGGCTCCTTTTTGCGCACATCTCGTTACTCGTGCGGCCTTCCTCTCTCTCTCAGCTACATAATGATACTTTTTATCAGTTTAATATGTGAGATTTCCACCAGCAGCAAAAGGATCTCATGTTTTTGTGGGTTTTTTTATGTTCACAAGCACATTCCCTCTCACGGATTACTAAACTGCTGTTTTGACAAGTTATCAGATTGTCTAAAAATAGGTCGTTTTTTTAGTTAAGTAAAACTTCGCTTTTACGTTGCCTATTGACAAAATGTAAAAACTGGGGTGTAGTTTATAATCTCCTTTTTAAAGCTGAATTGAAACCGAAACTCAGGGAGGCGGAGTCTTGCTGCTACATTATCCCAAATCAGACCTGTTCAAAAGACCCCAGAGGGTTAATTCAGTTATAGTGGTGAGGAAACAAATGTTTAATGCTAATATGTTTTCAAAATTTGCTATAACAGCTTTAAACGGTCTCTCAGTCTAAGTTGAATTACTGACTGATGAATGGAGTTTGGTACAATATTCTCTTTTTTCCAGTTTCACCTGTGTTTGTGCTAAAACGGCTGTTGGAGTGAAAGGAGTTCATGTCATCTTTCAGCTGAACCTTTCCCACAAAACCCCCACACACCTGCTCTGACCTGTTTAAACTTTGACTGAGACCCCTATCTGAGCTACGGAGCTCTGAAAAGGGTGGGGCTTTCTCAGTTGTTTCATCATAATTTATGACTTAATTTCTAACAGTTTTTGATTTTTTAAGTTTTACTTTGAATGACTGCTGATTGCTTACTGGGATATGAAAGTGGACACAAAATGTGGCACCTATTTTAGAGAGCATATGTACTACAGGTTAGTGCATGGGTTTGAACATGGGTCTAAATGTGGAGACATCCGTTAGTCTCATCGGAGGTGAGATGCGACGTTATCGGAGGCTGTGAAGGCGGGCGTGAACAGCTGCGTTTCAGCTTAGAACTCCACTTGTGTCACTGTTGATTAGCAAACAGCTGGCTGCTTTATCTTCAACACTTTGCACACGACTTCCATCAGCGCGACTTCAAAAAAGTCACACATCAAAGAGCCCATCAGCCTAATTGCTGCACCGAAAACGTCCTTTCTTGAAATACTGCTTGATGCTCGGCCCTCCTGCGCAGCGACCAGATCAAACTCAATTAGCCGGGAAATGCTGCGCCAAGACACTATTAGAGGTGAGTCATTATCGTTATGACTTTTGTTTAAAATCAGCAAAGCGTGTGCTCGTGTAGGAGGCGTTCTGTGAAGACATCCCTGGGAGCTCTGCTGAAGATATCCACTGCAGACATAATTGGGTCAATAAAAGCGGACCTCAGCAGACTGGGACAAAGTGGCCTGAGCCAGCACGGCACACGGCGGTAACACAACACGTTCACTTGCACTCGCTTTCTCTGCTCACACTCTGACTTGGACTTATTAGAGCAGCACAATCATTTTTCTTTCTGTGGCCAGGATCATGACTCGGACAAACCCCAGAAGGCCAAAGATACATTTTCTCTCTATCATAAGACCCTCCCAGAGCTCTGAACTTAGGGGACTGTACTATATGAGAAACCTCCATGTTGTCACTGCTTCCAATTTTCAAATAAACGCCCTGATTTTCTTCTTTTTTATAGTTCACAAGGAGAAAATGGAAAAGTAACAGTGTTATTCTTTCTAAAATGAATAAAAGCAACATAAGAATACATACTAAGCTGGTACTCCAGGAGATATCCGGTGAGGATCCCATTAGGCTCTGAAGGAGGGGTCCAGGTCAGAGAGATGGAATGCCTCTGTACATCTGTGACTCTGAAAACTGGATTTTTCTCTGGGACTGTCAGTACACACACACACACACACACACACACACACACACACACGAAAAATAAGCAGCAACCCACTTCTCTCAGCTATTATTAGATTGCCCCTTCAGTATACGTGAATCGATCCACCCCGTGCTGGTTTTCCACAGTTCCTACCTCCCTCTGGGGTTTTGAAGTTTATGGGATGGCTGCCGGGGCCGTTGCCCCGCCCGTTGAAGGTCATGACGATGAGGCTGTACTCAGAGAAAGGCGTCAGTCCCGGCACAGTGGCGTGGTTCCGATCCCCGGGGAACGTCAGCATGTGTTTGTCTCCGTGGCGTTTCTTCGAGTCCACTAAACTCCTCAGCCGCCACCAGTTTATCTGGATTGGAAGATAGACGAACAGCGTTTCTACACGCTATGTGTGCTTCATGTGAGGAAATGCTGGACGTATTTCTTTGATGGTGTGAGCAGGTAAACAATGAAATGGTCAGTAGAGAAGACAGACTGAGGTGAGAGAAGCAACTGTTCAGAGCAAGGTCAGGGCCATTCCTTTTAAAATGTGTCCAAAAGCAAAGCTATGTTTGGTGAGGTATTACCCTGTAGCCTCCCAAGTGTCCACGCAGCTTGTCCTTGTGTACTGGTGTCCAGGTAACCTTGACTACAGAGCTGTTCATCACCTCCACAGCTACATCGTCAGGTGCAGTTGAGGGAACTGCAAACAAACATCAGAGTTGGCGAGTGATTCTGCAGCAGAACAACTAAAACGACACAACAGCTAGATCTCTAGAGCTCATCTACAAAAACAGGATTCTAAGAACCCACGATAGTAATTTAGAAGGATAAGCAGCTACAGAATGAACGCCACATTTCATACCACCAGGTTTATCTCGGCACACAACACTGAATAAGTGTCACAACCTGAGGTGACCTCCTGAGGGCAGATCCAGAAGAAAGCTACACAAAGAAGAAAATATTCTTGTTATACTGAGAATGACTTTTTTGGAGCCAAATTTTAGTACTTTCAAGGTGAGTTTTCAAGACTTTTTAGTACTTTCAGCACACCATCAATCCATCCATCCATTTTCGGCCGCTTATCCGGGGTTGGGGCGCACGGGCAGTAGCCTAAGCAGGGAGGTCCAGATTTCCCTCTCTCCAGCCACTTGGACCAGCTCCTCAGGGGGAATTCTAAGGTGTTCCCTGGCCAGCTGTGAGACAGTCTGTCCAGCGTGTCCTGGGTCTTCCTTTAGGCCTTCTCCCAGTTGGATGTGCCCAGAAAACCTTAGCAGGGAGGTGTCTAGGAGGCATTCTAACTAGATGCCCAAGCCACCTCAACTGGCTCCTTTTCGATGTGGAGGTGCAGCGGGTCTATGCTCAGCCCCTCCCGGATGACCGAGCTTCTCACCCTATCTCTAAGGGAGAGCCCAGACACCCTGCAGGAAAACCTAATTTCGGCTGCTTGTATACGCGATCTCATTGTTTCGGTCACTACCCAAAGCTCATACTTTCAGCACACTATTGATGATTTAAACACACTGAAAAGTTACCCTAAAGATGATAAGAACCCTTTTTCTGCCTAGATTGTGTATGACTGTTTGTTTTCACATTTTTATCACAGTAAATAAAAATGTCCCATTATCTGTTTTGCGTGACAAATGGGCATCGTTAGAAAGATGGCACCCATGAGAACTCCGAGTTTTCCGCTTATAGAGTTTAGTCGTTCACAACCATAGCATTTTTTCTGAACCACACTTGCTCGTGAGAATGCTACCTGCTAGCTTAGCATTAGCAATTCTGCTCGTAGTTTAACTCCTGATCCCAAACATTGGACCTTTTCTGCCTTTTATATTGGTTTGTGTCTTTGCTGGTTTCTCTCTTGTCCTCCACAGCACCTCGATCGTAGCGCACCAGTAAAATGTGTTCAGACTGTGGAGCGCACATTCAACGAAGCTTCGAATCAATAAAAAATTATTGAAGAATTTAATGAATCAAACCATTCGAATAGTTCGATGATTTGTTTCAGCCCTAAAGGAAACATTTAAATAAATGTGTTTTTACCAGATTTAGTTAAGCTTTGGTCAAGACCACTGTGTAACTGACTGTTTAAAATAGGTTTGGATTTGCAGACTTGAGTGCAATAAAAACCTATTGGGATAATCATTTTAGCTGTAATGGTCCAAATACCTTCAATCATGCGGGACGGCTGCTTAAGATAAAGCAGTGAGTCATATTTCTGTTGTGATCATGTACTGTAATATTGATAAATTTGTTCAGCCATGAAAGTGCCCTCATTTAAAGTTCCAGTCCCACACATTCCAGCTGCATCCAAACGTATCCCCCACATCTAAATAAACTCTTTCTTCTTTAAGCTCAAACTGCAACAAATGTTCAGCTTCAGCTGACAAAAAGATGTGGGTGGAAGGTCTGTGATCTTCTGTGCTTTGATGCATGGAAACCAAAAGACTATTTCAGTCATTTAGTTTCCCTATGTTAAATATCTTTGAACTGCATTCCTGGAAAAACAAAAAATACCCCAAACTTTAATTTTAAAGCTGCAAAAACCGGTATTTCTTCCATCAGGCTGGCTGACAAATTTCAGAGGAAAGGCAGAACACTTCACACAGAAAAACAAATGGATGTAAAACTATGTGACACAAAGAACAGTAGAGTAATTGGCTGTTTGTACTCGTTGTGCTGACATCACTCTGTTCTCAGCTTTTGTTTCAGTCTCCAAACTTCTGCACGGAATAAGGGAGTATCAGCCGCACCACGTCTACCATTTGGTACGGAGCAGATGGGATAGGCCGAGTCATCACAACATTTACCGAGCAGATATGATGACATCACAACCAAATTGTGTGTGAAACGACACCAAAATGCTACACAATGAGCATCAACACCTGAGTCGCTGCTGAGAAAAAACAAAAAGTGCTTATTTAAATAGAACTGACACAGGATTACTCACAGTCCTCTCCTGAGTAGCCGCTCACGATCCTGGGCTCCGGGCCCCACCCCTGGTTGTTCTTGGCTTGGACCTTGATTTCATACGGCACAAACGTGGGTGTGTTCTTAACCACAAACGAGTGTCTCTTCACAGTGTGTTCGGTCCATTCCTCCTCCACGTCCTGGCGCCTGTAGCTGACCTTGTACTCCAGACCAGGGCCATTGTGCTCAATGGGCAACAGGGGCTGAAGGGTTTAAGGAGGGGAACAGCAGATCAATCAAATGTGTTAAAGTGTTCTCTCGTGTTAGATCTGACTGACTTACAGGATCTTAAATGATCCAGACGCCTTCTCCGGGGCTCCCCTCTGCTACTAAACATTTTCATTTATTACTGAAACTCAATAATTATTAAATGGGTTGGGTTCAGTTCTCAGGTTATGAGTTCTTAGAGTCTACCTATTATAGTTTGACAGGCTCTATCATTGGCGGTTTTTAAATCTAGTTTAAAGACCCACTTCTACTACTTGATTTTTAGACAGTGACTCCTTTTATTGTTTTATTGTATTATTGTTTTAATGTATTTTTTTTAGTATTCCTCATTTTATTTGCTTTATTGATCAGTATTTTTATCCTCTGTTTTTTTTTTTTTTTTGTTGCTTTGATTGGTGATTTGGTCCAACCTGTGCAGCACTTTGGGCAGCTCCCATGCTGCATTTTAAATGTGCTATACAAATAAACTTTGGTACGGTATGGTAATGATATTTTCCTTCTGTTTCCAAGGTTTCTGTGGGGTTCCCAACTTTCTTATCTTTGGTAGATAATGTAACGTCACAAAATGGACTGATTTTAAAGATCCCACAGGTCATATGCAGCCAGAGCAAATAACCCTGGCTACTACATGTCCTGCTGTATCTTCCCTTGTCAGGAGTCTGTGAGTCAGCACAACTCAGCATTTCATTCAGATGACTTCATCAGCTGAGCGCAACTTCATCAGATAATAAAGATGAACAGTAGCATTCCTTTCCCCAAGGTTCCTCACAAGAGAACTCTTTAGATAAACGTTTTATTATCCAAAAGAAAAAGAAGATTTCATAATTAAAGTAATCATTTTATAATTCAAAATAATCATTAAAGAAAGAAGATTTTATGATTAAAAATCATTACATATTGCCATGTATAATTAAGCAATGAAATGTTCATGAATCTGTACTCAAGGATTGTTTAAGTATGCTTACTGGATTAGGTCATAACCATCTGCTCACACCAGACAGAGAGTCTAAGATAAGATTGCATGACACATAACTAACCTTGTCCCTAGACTCAGAGACTCTGCGTCTCAGAGCGTGTTTCTGAGATTCTTGGTAAGTTTGGTAATCGGGCATTTAAATCAGCCGCTCCGCTTTCTCGTCAGTCGGGAGAGAAAACTGAAGACTGGCCATCTCTTAGCAGATCTCTAGCTCAGAAAGATTTTGACAGGCTGTCAAAACCTTAAAGCTTTTTGCACCTGCGAAGCTGATGAAGAACAAGATAGTTTTCCTGCAGAACAAAGCTGACTCAAACTCCTTCAGAGTTTAAGACGCTTGATTCCATTCATCTATCGTTGTGACCCGGAGGCATCTGAGGACTGATTTGGTCACATCGAGGTTACTCTACGAACCAGGTGCAGTGGGTCGTCGGCTCCTGGACATCTCAGATCCCATCGGGGTCTCCAAATGGGTGAGGTAGACACAACGAGACAGCAACTGCATGTGGTTCTGATAATAGCAACTTAAATAGTTTAGATGCAAACCAAATTATTTTATATCCAGAACGCACGTCTCCGAAGATACGGAGATTCTGATTAATCATCTCATATTCACATATAGTTTTCAGACACCCATCTTTCACAGGACAATAGTTTAAACCATTTGCCAAGTCTTAATTGTTTGTAAAATAAATTCTTATTTGTTTGCAAACACTGACTGGTTCTTGAATCAAAAACGAAGTGTGAAAGATCCCTTAATAATTAAAAGAATCCTTGAACCTTCTAATTAATCATCCTAAGACCAAGCAAGGTGATATTCTATAATTAATAGAGTATTACAGCTATTGGTCACGAGTAATGAGAATAGAAATAAATAGCTTTTAAAGCAATTAATTTAGCCCACATCACTACTATTTTCCATTACATTCAAAAAAGAAACATTTTTTCAAGTGTCTGGACTCAAATATTTATTTATTGACTTGTATTTAAGGAGGATAACAAAAATGGTTCCTGTTCCCTTTCTTTTGTTGGATTGATCACAACACTGACATGAATCTGTAGCCTATTGTTCATTTTTGGGTTTGTTTTGGCGGATCACATCTTCAGCACACTATCAATCCATCCATCTTGAATTGGTTGACTCAGTGAGGTAATCCTTTGTACACTGCAAAAACTGATTTCTAAAAAAGTAAAATAAGCCTCTTTTTTAGACATTTTGTCTTATGTTTAGATAAAAAGTGTAAAATGAAGCTTTTTTGACTTTCTTAGAAATCTGTTTTTGCAGTGTAGATCTAATAATTATCTTCTGACAGTTGTATTAAATAGTTCCGTGGTCTATGGGGACAATGTGCATAAAAAGACAGACTCACAACTACCCTGTAAAATTTCAGCTCAGTAAATGTAGGAAAATGAAATACATCAGTTTTTATTTATTCTATTTAAAACATATAGTTTTTATCTGTTTTATTTAATATTTACAGAAACACCATTGACTAGTCCAACATGCCTTTCAGTTTTACTACTACTACTACTACTAATAATAATAATAATAATAATAATAATAATAATAATAATAAAAACTTATAGCGTTTGTTTAGGACACTCTCACATTCACACAGTGCTAGTGATGGTAAGCTACGTTGTAGCCACAGCCGCCCTGGGGCGTTCTGACAGAGGCGAGGCTGCTATTTGGCGCCATTGGCCCCTCTGACCACCACCAACCCAGGCAAGTTGGGTGAAGTGTCTTGCTCAAGGACATAACAGCAGAATAACCCTTGCGGGGGCTGGAATCGAGCCCATGACCCTCTGATCATGAGGCAACCAGCTCTACCTCCTGAGCTACTGTTGCCCCAAATTATATTGCCTGATATTTAAATTAGCATATTAAATTAAATATAAATTGTAGTTATTTATAAATAAAAAAAATCAATGCTTGCCTTTTTTAATTCCTATGAGATCATGTTTAATCTGAACTGGGAATAAAAACTTGACAGTTTACAGAAAGAGCCAGGGTCTCAGAGGGATTTGGGTAAAAATAAACAACTACTAAAAACAATCAACAAGTTATTATTGTCATTTAGAAGTCAGTGTGATACTGTATGGCCTTAATTTTGATGTTAATACATTTGAAACATTTTGTAACTTTTAAGGATCATGCAGAAACTCTTTATGAGGAGGACCAACTGTCTTTGGCGGCCATCTTTAATGAAGCTGGCTCCAAAACTTAATCAGTTGGAGATGAGCGTCCAATGAAGAATTCGGTCTACTCCATATTCCAATATTTTGCACACAGAAAAACAAAAACATTACCAACCAACTTTTATCTCTGGGCAAAAACAAGATACAGCCCCACTGTCGGCCTGTGGTGGAGTTTCATCTAATAAAACAGCGACCCGATCCAGCAGCAGGACTTTAATTTGATACAAGGCTTGCTAAGCTTCATCTCCACACAGAAGTCCAACTATGAGGAACAAAATGAGGAACCATTATCCACAAAAGTAAATGGTTAACAGCAGGAGAACGGGCACATCTATGAATCAGCCACACTAACATGACAGGGCAGCACATATAAAAGGAGAGATTCATCTTCCTACAGTAAAGGCAAACAGATGAGTGTGAATGTTAAAAGGAAGACTTTCTTTAACCACCTCCTTTTGCTTCCTAATCAAAGGAAATGGAGCAGCTTTCAATAGAAACCAATTACAAAAGGGCTTTTCTCAATCTGCCCGCTGAGTGAAATATCAGAAGTGGGCTTTTTCTGTTTCTAAAATTATTGGTAATTGCAAATGAAACATTGATAAAACTTCAACTCTGTTCTCGGAGAGGAGTTCTATGAGTGCCAGAGCCTGTATTGGAAGTGAATAATTCACTATGTAAAGGTAGGCCGCTCAGCAGAATGTGCAGTAACAGGATAATGGAGCAGCCGACTCTGGTTCTTACCTCCCAGTTGATATCCATTTCATGTGGCAAATGACCTTCGATTTTGATATTTTCAGGGTTCTTGTCTGGGGCTGTACAAAAAGAAGCAATATAGATTTTGTCAGCATTGTTAGTGGGAGAAATGTCCAGTGAAAGAGGCACACAAGAGAGCAGGTTTTCAACAAGAGTGGATTCAATTATGTGGCGGGTCTGAGCGTTTTAAAGTTCACAGAGCCGCAGTGTTGGCAGCTCGAGTGGCCCCAGGAGACCTTATCAAAAATACTATTATAAACACTGGAAGGAGGACGCGTCCAACCTGCAGGGGGGGTTCTGTACATCTCTGTGGGCTTGCTAGGAGGCCCTGCTCCTACAGAGTTCACGCCGTAGACTCGGAAACGGTATTCGACGTGGCCGTGGAGTCTCAGGACAGCTGAGTTTTGGTTCCTGGATACTCGGAGCAGCTCCCTCCACTTCCCCATCTCCCACTTGTTTTCCTCATACTCGATAATGAAGTCTGTTGACAAGCAGAGAGACAATCAGAGTGAGTCTTCCTTATCTAGCCAGCAGCTGTGCAGAACACACCCCTGAAACCCCGCTCCGGAGGGACGGATCACAATCCACACTCAGGTGAATCAATAATGACTGCATTTAGATGGTATCGAGCGCATCTATTGTACATGCTCATAAACGTGTGTCGTGTTGATCCCCTTCATGCATGTGCTGGTTGCTTCTACCTGTGATGGAGCTGTTGTGATCGTCTCCAGGGATCCATGTCAGTTTCACACTCCTGCCCCTGTGTTCAGACAGAACCAGGTTTTCCGGAGCATCGGGAACATCTGAAACCCAACAGAGCGGATTAAGGAAGTCACACGAGACGGGAAAGGCCAAAAGACCAGATGGATGTGTCAACGATTTAGATCCTTTAGACAACATGTCACACATGGAAGTAGCTCCTGAGAAGAACGAGGGCTTGAATGTTGGCTCACCTAACACCATGAGGAGGGCCGAGGCTTCATCCTGGTCCACCGGAGTCCGAGCCACACATCTATACACCCCCTGGTCTCCGTGGCTCACATTGACGATGTGAAGAACACTATCCTCCACAAAGTATCTGTTAACAGAGGCAGGGAGACACAATATCGACTGACCCAACTGAGAAGTAAAGCCACTTTTCAGTCAAGACAAAGTCTGAAACGTTTTTAAAGAAATGAACACAATCCCAGGCCCTACCGTAGATTCACGGTGTCGTTGAAAGAGATCTCTATGTCGTCTTTCTCCCACACGAGTTCAAAGTCGTGGCTGAAGGACTCGTCATACTCTGCCAGGCAGGAGAGCAGGGCCTCTGAGCCTTTTAAGATCTGCTGGTCCTCTGGGGTCACTACGATTCTAGTGGCATCTTCCACAAGAAGGACGAGTTAGTGAAACTGCAGGGTATGATGGGCTGCTGCATCAACAGATAAACGTGTGTATACCTTTAACATAAAGCATGGCGTCGATGTTGGATGATCCCTCCGTGTTTTTTGCCAAACACGTGTACTGTCCTGCGTCACTTTTCTCTGCTCTGGAGATCTCCAACGAGCCGTCGTCATGAATCTTAAATCTAGAACCTTCCACAGATTCAGAGGAGTCATCTTTACTCCTGGAGAACAGAAAATAGAACCCTTGGTAAAATCTAAGGAATGGTTATCAAACTGGAGAGCAAAAGGTCCTGATTTCTAGATAAGGTCAAAGGTCAAAAACAATTAGAGAAGCAAATCCCTTTTGTTAGGTTTGTTGACAACCACAAAGAAAAGTCAATTTCTTGTTTTAACCGCTCTTCTACCTTTGTTCTTAGATCTCTTCCCAATGAAAGCGTTTGATGTTTTTCTTTCATTACTGTATGTAATTAAAAATTCAATTTCTTCTTTATTTTTTACCTTCATGCTGTGGTTTAATATCATTTTTATTGTTGCCGATGTCTTGTTCTTTATTAATTTTATTTTACATCAACTTTTAATTGTTTTTAATGCACTTTACAAAGAAATTAGACTGAAGCGTGGTTTTATGACATATTAGTTGCCTAAACTTGATTAACTTAATTACATTCGTAACAAATGAGGTGCCTGACTTTTTTTCTCTCCCCATGTCCCGTCTGGAAGCCTTACAGATTTAATCTCAGATGGAGCCTCAAAGCTTCTGCTTTAATGATACTTAAAACTTTATAGTTTTTGCTTTTTGAATGCTTTATAATTCCGACCAGACACAGAGACAGAGGTGAAAGAGAAAGGAAGAGACAGGGGGGGGGGGTTGTTGGTCCACAAAAATAAACAATCAATGATGAACAAGAGTCTGCTTCTAGACCTGCAGAAGGAGAAAAAAAGAAAAGGGACACACAATAATACACCAGGAGCAAGCTATCACTGTGTCAACCTGATGAGGAAATATATAATCAACATTGTTTTACTGAACAATCACATGATAATAAATCACAGTGCATTTAGTGCCAACCACAGCCTTAAGACATGTGTTGAAAATGCCCAAGTCCATACTTATGAGAGCACCATGTGAGCACCTGTGTGCGTTCACACGCCTGTGTATGTAAGGTTTCTCTATAGGAGAGTCCAATAGAGAGTGTGAGGGGCCACAGATCTGCCCCCAAAGATGTGTAGGAGATGGAGGGAGCTCCAAGTCCCAGAGATCCAGGAGCTGCCCTAGAGCGCAGGCACCCCAGGGAGGCTGTAACCAGAAAAGCCCCAGTCCCCCCTCTGGAGACGCAGAGGATTGCCCCGGGGGGCCACAACCAGCAGCTGGCCGAGCCCGGAACCCAGCGACCAGGAACCTAGGGGCAACCACCCCCACCGGAGACCCAACAGTGCCCAGGGACTCAGATCCCGGCAGGCAGCCACCGGGATCGATCAGGCAGACTCCAAAAATCTTAAACCCCCTGACCCGGGAGTCACAAACACTCAGGCAGACCAAGGCACCACACTCCACACCAACTGTGGCAGGGGGAGGGTAGGCAAAGATGTGTACCAGCACAAGAAGTCCCGGGAGAGGGGAGGAGTCCAAGACCCTACCTGACATATATAGTCATACAATGAGGTGCCTGACTTTAAAGTGCAACCAAAAACAAAATATGTTCCATTTCTTTTTCCGCATTTTCCATTTGATCATGATCTGACTTTTTAATTTCATCCCAATTTTTCACCCAAGAAGTACTTAATTGTACAGTGAAACAATAAAAGTTCAACAAATAATCAGAAAAAGAATACAAGAATAAATATTGACAGTTCTTAACCCTTTGGGCGCCAGAGTTGTTTCAAGAAAATATTCAATTTTAACATGACTACTTCAAAGGACTGTAGCTTGGAAATGATTAGAGATAAAGGTAAACTGTAAATGAAAAAAAAATAAAAAATAAATAAAGGTTTGTATTGGGAGCAAATGCACGTATTTAATTAGCATATTATGACATCATCACTTTTCCAAATTGAAATGCATCACGTTTACAGATGTTCCTTCCTATGTTTTTATGTTTTGTTTTGAAAAGGTTTATTTCTATATACATATATGAAGCTCTTTTGAAATGTTTTTATTTCATTTTAAAATTTTGCTGGAGTTGCTCCCGGTGAGAGGCGGAGGGCTGGGGTTGGCTTTTGTTAGCCCCAAGACTCTCTGCCTGTGTGTTGGGGTTTACCCCGGGGAATGAGAGGGTAGCTTCCCTGCGCCTTCGGGTCGGGGAACGGGTCCTGACTGTTGTTTGTGCTTATGGGCCAAATATCAGTTTAGAGTACCCACCCTTTTTGGAGTCCCTGGGGCGAGTGCTAGATAGTGCTCCATCAGGGGACTCCATTGTTCTGCGGGGGACTTCAATGCTCACGTGGGCAATGACAGCTTGACCTGGAAGGGTGTGATTTGGAGGAACGGCCCGCCTGATCTGAACTTGAGTGATGTTTCGTTATTGGACTTCTGTGCAAGCCGTAGTTTGGGCATAACGAACACCATGTTCGAACGTAAGGATGCCCATCGGTACACTTGGTACCAGGGCAGCCTAGGTCGCAGGTTGATGATAGACTTTGTAGTCGTATCATCTGACCTGCGGCCGTATGTTTTAAACACCCGAGTGAAGAGAGGAGCGGAGCTGTCAACTGATCACCACTTGGTGGTGAGTTGGATCAGATGGCAGGGGAAGATACCACGTAGACCTGGCAGACCCAAACACATAGTGAGGGTCTGCTGGGAATGCCTGGCAGAAGAACCTGTTACGACGGACTTCAACTCCCACCTCCGGCAGAGCTTTGACTGCGTCCCGAGAGCAGCGGGGGACATTGACTCCGAGTGGGCCTTGTTCCACTCTGCGATTGTTGAGGCGGCTGTTGCTAGCTGTGGTCGCAAGGTGACCGGTGCCAGTCGTGGTGGCAACCCCAGTACCCGCTGGTAGACACCAGAGGTTCGGGGAGCTGTCAGGCTGAAGAAGGAGGCCTACAGGATGTGGCTGGTCTGTGGGTTTCCGGAGGCAGCAGACAGGTACCGGATAGCCAAGCGGGGTACAGCAGTGGCAGTTGCCGAGGCAAAATCTCGTGCGTGGGAGGAGTTTGGTGAGGCCATGGAGAAAGACTATCGATCGGCTCCAAAGAGATTCTGGCAAACTGTCCAGCGCCTCAGGAGAGGAAGGCAGAAACTCACTTACACTGTTTACAGAGGGGATGGGGAGCTGCTGACGTCAACTGAGGCTATAGTCGGACGGTGGAAGGAATATTTTGAGGAGTTCCTCAATCTCACCTATGCGCATTCCGAGGAGGGACCAGAGCCGGGAGACCTGGGGATGGACTGTCCAATCTCGGGGGCAGAAGTTGCTGAGGTAGTCAAACAACTACACAGCAGCGGAGCCCTGGGGGCAGATGAGGTTCGTCCTGGGTTTCTCAAGGCTATGGATGTTGTAGGGCTGCCATGGTTGACACATCTCTGCAACATTGTGTGGTCATCGGGGGCAGTTCCTAGGGAGTGGCAGACCGGGGTGGTGGTCCCCATCTTTAAGAAGGGTGACCTGAGGGTGTGTTCCAACTATAGGGGGATCACACTCCTCAGCCTCCCTGGAAAGGTCTACTCCAAGGTACTGGAGAGGAGGGTCCGATTGATAGTTGAATCTCAGATTGAGGAGGAGCAATGTGGTTTTTGTCCTGGCCGTGGAACTGTGGACCAGCTCTACACCCTTGCGAGGGTGATGGAGGGGGCATGGGAGTTTGCCCAACCAATCCACATGTGCTTTGTGGATTTGGAGAAGGCTTATGACCGTGTCCCCAGGGGCACCCTGTGGGGGACGCTCCAGGAGTATGGGGTGGGTGGCTTTCTGTTAAGGGCCATTCAGTCCCTTTACCAGAGGAGCGAGAGTTTGGTCCGCATAGCCGGTAGTAAGTCTGACCTGTTCCCGGTGAGGGTTGGACGCCGCCAGGCCTGCCCTTTGTCACCGGTTCTGTTCATTACCTTTATGGACAGAATTTCTAGGCGCAGCCATGGTGTGGAGTGTGTGGAGTTTGGTGGCAGGAGAATCTCGTCTCTGCTTTTTGCGGATGATGTGGTCCTCCTAGCTTCATCCAGCTCTGACCTTCAGCTCTTGCTGGGTAGGCTCGCGGCCGAGTGTGAAGCGGCTGGGATGAGGATCAGCACCTCCAAATCTGAGACCATGGTTCTCGACCGGAAAAGGGTCGCTTGCCAACTCCGGGTCGGGGGAGAGGTCCTACCTCAAGTGGAGGAGTTTAAGTATCTCGGGTCTTGTTCACGAGTGAGGGTAGGAGGGATCGAGAGATCGACAGGCAGATTGGTTCAGCATCTGCAATGATGCGGGCGCTGAGCTGATCTGTCATGGTGAAGAGGGAGCTGAGCCAGAAAGCCAGGCTCTCTATTTACCGGTCAATCTACGTCCCAATCCTCACTTATGGTCATGAGCTTTGGGTAATGACCAAAAGAACGAGATCGCGGATAAAAGCGGCCAAAATGAGTTTTCTCCGTAGGGTGGCCGGGCTCAGCCTTAGAGATAGGTTGAGGAGCTCGGACATTCGGGAGGGACTCAGAGTAGAACCGCTGCTCCTCCAGATCAAAAGGAGCCAGTTGAGGTGGTTTGGGCATCTGGTCTGGATGCCTCCTGGACGCCTCGCTGGGGAGGTGTTTCAGGCATGTCCTGCCGGCAGGAGGCCCCCGTGTCGACCCAGGACACGTTGGAGAGGTTACATCGCCAATCTGGTCCGGGAACGCCTTGGGGTCCTGCCGGAGGAGCTGGTGGAGGTGGCCAGGGAGAGGACGGCCTGGAGCTCCCTAGTTGGGATGCTACCCCCGCGACCCGGACCCGGATAAGCGGAGGAAGACAACGACGACGAAGATGACATTTAAAAATGTTTATGTTGTATTTCTGGATATTTATATTGGCATCACTCAAGAGAAAGGCTTTTTAGTCATGTTTGTCAGGTTTCTTTGGGCTTGTACAGCTTCAGGGATGTCCTTCCCTTGAATGTAATGATCATTTGATCCAAAGGAAAGAATACTTTCATAATTATGTGGCACACTTTGACTTCCGTACATAACGAAAGCATCTGCTGCTTCTTAGGTGTGTTCCTGCTGTGTCGCGTTTCCAATTCCATGCTGTAGTTCTTTTTTTTTTTGCATCTGCTGCTTTTTACAGCTTTTTTTTTACTACGTCTGTCACATTAGCAATGTTTTCATCATAATTTCACATCCACCATGTCCCAAACACGATGAAACAAACTTCAAACCCAACGTTTGGAGCTTATAAACTCCATACACCTTACTCTCGTGCAGCACCGGCTGTCTGTTGCTGTGCGCTGCAGCAGTGTCAATCTTTCCGGCTGGATGAGTGTGTCAATATTCTGCTTCTTAATCAGCGTAAGCCATGACCAGACAAAGAGATCAGTCAACAAAGACCAGACCTGCCAGCGGTTGTAAGTTTTATCCCTCTAATATTCGCCCTCTTTGTACTGCTCTCGTTTACTTCTCTTGCCCTCTCCCCGACCGGGAACCTCTCGGCGGTTTTGAAATCCTAAAAACTCTGAAACTTTCAATATAAATGCACCCATGAGTGTAGCTCAGCCTGAAGTTACACATCTCCACTATCTTCTGCTGTAAAGTACTTCATCAGGGATCATATTTGTGGCTGTGGCTCGTTAAAAGTCAGTAACGACGCTTGTTGTGATATTGTAACTTTGGTGATTAAAGGGTTAACACTTTTTTTCACTAGAATATTCAGTATTTTATTTAGATAATCTTCAGATAAATGATTACATCAAACACACACGTTTTTTCTCTAATATAAAGTTCTGCACACAAATAGGAAAAGCCCTCTTTTGTGAAATGAAAATTTTTTTCTCATTAAAACCTCAAACTTTGTTTTAAATAAATCAATAAAATGATTTTCTATCCTGTTTGACTCACTTCTGCTTCTGCTTCTGCTGCTGCTGCTGATGAAGTCTCTCTTGTTTAGTTGGTAATTTTCATTTTTTCCACTAGAATTTCATCTCAATGTCTGATTCTTCACATCCAGATAAAGTCCACCAAACTCCTGTGCCTATTTGGCAGGAGCGTTATCTTAGAGCTAGGCTAACCCTAAATCTCTTCCTCTCTGTTCTGGTGAAACTTATTAATATATGATAATTAAATCACATTTTGCAGGTCTGGTCAGTCATGCACCAACAAAACTTAGTGACCAGCTCTTCTCCCAAATTTTGAACATATGTATTATTCTGCTCTAAGCTGTGGGCTTAAGGATACATGCTGGAAGCCTCTGCCCTCTTATTTTAAAGCAGTGTTTTCCTGATATGAGGGCTGGTCTGGATCTGGCTGGTCTGAACCAAGATTATGAGTTTTTGTAACTTGAAAAAATGAAGTAAAAATAAATCCAACCTTTAGTGCTGCAGCAATAATAAGTTACTAGATATTTAGAGTAACAGGATTACTCTGTGTTGTGTTTGTTTCTGAGCTGGAGGAAAACCAGATGATGCCTGCTGCTCTCTGCTGGTGTGTGTCGGGTCTGGAAGTAACTCACCAAGTGATGGTGGAAGGGGGTGAGCTGAAAGCGTTACAGTGGAGCGTCACTCCTCTGCTCTCCACTGCAAAATAACCTTCTCCGTCCTTAGTCAGAATCATGGGCGGTAGATCTGTAAAGACCATCAGCAGAGGCCAGTCATCAGATCAAACAGGGAGGGGGTGGGGCAGTGAACATTGTTGTCTTACCTTGGTATCAGTTAAAAAAATACATATTTAATGTGTTTTGAGGATGGCTAAAAAAAGGAAACCAGAAAACAACGTCTCAATGATTCATTCTAGTCAACAGAAGGCAAATCTTGTGTCTGGTTTTTCATGAAGCAACTTAGAATTCAGAGACCGTCCACCTTTATTAGCTCCTTGGTGACTCGGTGCAGAGACAAAATGCTCCGCTTTGTCTGCTCTCGCTCGGCAGCACATGTTCAGCTAATGTTGGTGAAGTGTGTGCAGAATGTAGGGCGCACTTGTTAGCATATAAATGACTGAGAACGGAGCTTGTTGCTCCTGATGGAGAGCCGTTAGCCAGAATGAGCTGCTGCAGCTGTAGACAGCTCTCCTCTCCTGGGCTCCACATGGCTTTATGGCATAAGCTAGCATGGGCGCTAACTCACAGGCTTCGCACAGCAGCCTGTAAGTGTCTCCCTGCAAAGTCAGACACATCCTCACAGATACTGAGAAACGAGGGTCGCCTTTGTTTGTGGGTTAGGTTTAAGCTGGACAGAAACATGACTGATGAGAACTGTGGCCCACACAGAGAAAGGCTTTAGGACTTACTCCTGATCATGATGTTTGCATTGGATAAGAGGCTCCCGTGCCGGTTGGAGGCCTCACACTGATAGACGGCGCTGTCAGAGGCTTTGGAGTTACGGATTATTATGGTGTCATCAAATATCCTCCTGTTGGCCGCTGGGGAATCTGTAATGGACAAATGTTTTCATCATTTTAACACATCAGCCTCAGACCTCAGTGTTAACAACATGCATGCTACATTCATAACCATTAATGTGTCAAACTTTAAAACAAGCATCCAATTATAAAATCGAGTCAAATAAAATACAGAAAAAAGTGTGAGGGGACAATGTGATGCAGCATCACAAACGTATAGCCGAACAAAGAGGAAATCTCCCCCGACCTACATCTGAGTTGTTGTAATTACTTATTGAGATGGTTTTGATTTTATTTCTAACATTAACAAATTAGTTTTCTTAAGAAAAACAGATGAATTTGCACCCTTAGTTGCTCTTCTTTACTTTTATAGCAGAACTGTCTACCCATGTTTGATTTATGTGACTGTTGATCATGTTAATTAGTTATTCAAAAGGTTATTTTCCCCTAAATAGTTCTGATTTCAGATGTTTGTTGGTGATTTATATTAATTCTAGTGTGATGAAAGTAATAATTCACACTAAGTTTTAACCACCACTCAAAGCTCAGCTGTGCCCCCTGCTGACATCAATTGGAAAAAAAAAACAACAGTTTCCTTAAACGTGAACTATGGATAGTTTAGTCTCTACATAATCAGAAAACGTTGTGCTTTCAAGACAAAATGTATCAGTAATAGAAATATGTATTTAACATATTTTATATTAGACTCCACAACAGTATAAGTATGTAAAACCCTCGTAAACACAGATCATAACATGCATCCTGCACAGTGATGATTTATCTTGATGCTCTTATTTTGACGAGTCACGCTGCAGTGCATTTCCCAACATGAAGATTATTCATCATTTCTATATTTATCAAATTAATTTTTGCCATATTTATTTTCATTCTGAAGCACTGAAAAAGGAGCACATGGATTAAGAATTAAAAAAACGTGAATAAAAGGTACGATGATCATTTAGCATCATAGAAATTACAATAAACTAAATAAGACTTAAAGGCAGTAATGACGCGTTTGTTTATCAACATCACTACTGCTTATTTGGCAGGAATTATATGTGAAGAGTATTTTAATGTTGTAGTATTCCCAGTTTTGGTTGAAGATTTCCTGAGTGGCTTCCAGGATGTGAGGTGGGACTGACCCTTCAGAGGTACTCCGTTCACCCTCCAAGTGATGCTGGGCTCTGGGGTCCCTCTGGCAGAGCACTTGATGAGCACGTCTGTTCCGATCATACTGAGCTGACTCTGAGGCTCTGACACCCACTCCGGAGGTTCTGGAAACACAGCGTCAGCACAACGTTATCAAACTACCCGTGTCAGGTTAAAGAAGTCTTCCTGAGGGAGAGCACAGCAGACGTATTCAGAGGCGTCACCAGCCACACAGACGGGAACCTGGAATGGGAAGCTGCTCCAGAACTCAGCAGGACTTATGAGAAACTCTACTATCATCATTCGGTTGGTGATTAATTATTTCCCACTCAAAAGATGCAGGTATGAGAAATGGTAAAAGCTGCTCAGTGTGAGACCTGAGGTCAGGGGTCAAAGTTCAAAGGTCCTCTCAGCGACTCCTTTCTATTCTCATTTTGTCGTACTTTAGACTTCTGAAACATCACTTTTCTGCATTTTACTGGTTGATATTTGTCTGAGTGTTGAAAAAGTAAATACAATTTGTCTCCAAGTGATAATTAATTTTAGTTAGGAACTTTTTATTTTATTGTTTTCTTTACATCTTAGTGTTTTAAATGATTATGTTTTCTTTTACCATCTTTATAATCACTCTTTATCAGTTACTTTCTATCCATATTAGCTTTTGTTATTTTACATGCTATATGTTTTAATCCTCCAGTGTTTCCTCTGCGGAGCCCTCAGCCTTGGGGCCGGTGGTCGGCGGCCGGGCCGCTCCTCGGGTGGTGCCCGGGCAGTGGTGGGGGTCTCCGCCATCCCTCCCTGGGCGTCATGGGCCGGTGTCTTGGCTGCTGCCGTGGATCTGTTGCTGTCGAGGCAGATGGCTCCGCTGATGATGTGTCATCCATTACCTAACCCATCTGAACTCAGCCTTTTGTTTACTCTGTTGTTCACGTATGTGTGTGTGTGTGTGTGTGTGTGTGTGTGTGTGTGTGTGTGTGTGTGTGTGTGTGTGTGTGTGTGTGTGTGTGTGTATGCGTGCGCGTATGTGCGCGGGCGAGTGTGTGGGTGAGTGTACGTTCACCTTGGAAGTTGGCTGCGGGAGGGGAAGTGTAATTGTCATTTGTTTTATACTTGGGGAGGAGGGCTGGGATGGGAATATGGGATCTATGGGGCCACTTTAATCTGTGAAGCTTGGTGCTTCAGAATAAACTCTGGTACCTTCCACTGTCACAGTGAAGTAATGGACTGCTTCTCCCAGTGGGTTCTTTGCTTTGCACATATATTTCCCACTGTCCTTCTGGTCAGCTCTTGGAATGATCAGCAGTTTCCCATGATTCTCCACTTCAGCTCCATCGGGAAGCCCGAGGCCGATCTTCACCCACTCCACCTTTGGAGTTGGACTGAGAGAAAAATGCAACAAATGTCAATGTTTGTTCTAAAACCTGATTTAGTAGTAATACACAAGATTGATTTCACGTTTGACAGTGGTTCTCGCTGAAGGTTTTGAAATTGCTAGATAATAATTACTCACATTCCTTCTGGAATACACTCCAGCTCCAAGTCATCGCCTTTAACCAGCTGCTTCTCTGACTGGACACCAGGGGGCGTCAGAAGCGAGGGTCTCCTCTCCAGGATGGCATTAGCTGACAGAGGAGCACATTTTATTACTGCACACAGCTGCTTGTGTCTGCACACAGATGCACTCTTCAGACATCTAACTTACCACTCTCAGAACTGTCACGTGCCCCTGACACGGTAGTGGATGAGACACCATCACACACACACACACACACACACACACACACACACACACACACACACACACACACACACACACACACACACACACACACACACACACACACACACAGAAAGAATTGACATCAAACAAAAGCACAATGTGGATGGCAAAACCAAAGAAATCACAATATGAACTCAAATCCAAGAGCATCAATGGGACACTGCAACACTGAGATGTCGTTTGAAATGTTGCTGTGAGGTGATCAACGCTCTGAACAAACACTTAGATCATGCTGGTCTGATGCAGATTAGGAAGCTGGGTTGACATTTACTTGGTTTAACATGGACAGACATGGCAGTCTTCTGAACGATGGTGCGTATTCTCGGGAAGGAGGCGAAGCAGCAGTAATCCGTCCTGCTGTCCTTCTCCACGGCGTGGGAGAAGTAAAGGTCACCATTCAGACCCACAGACACCCTCTCATCCTGCTGGATGTGCTGCATGTCTGAGAAAAGCAAGGTGATGGTTTCAGAAACACACACACACACACATCACTAAAACTTAACAGGGCTGTGCAAAACTTTGTTCATCTTAAAATCCAAATAAACTGTTTTAAGGCGTCGCCTAAAGGTCACATGACTAGTAGAAAGAGAAAGTTGTGATTCAGATTTATCTGATGCGCTCCCTCACAACCCCCTCATTTTTATCACACAAATACCGGTGGTCGTTAGTATATTTGTCATCCACGTTTTTATTTATTTTATTCATTGGAACCTGTGAGATAAAAGGGTTCTGAGGACCGTTCACAGCCTGGGGGCTAGAGGTGACCCACTCCTACTCTGGACCAACATTTACAACCATAGGAGACATTCTGCTTCTTTCCCTGTGAGTGAGTCCAAACCAGACCCACAAAATAGACTAGAAGGTTGACAAAGCTAACAAATCCTTCTGTTTTCCTTAAAACTACCTGTGGCGATGGTTGAGATTAATGTTTACATTCAAGACAAATAAAAGTACAAAAAAACTTTCTTTGATTAAAGCTCTTTTTAATAAAGCCTTTACACCTCTATGTGAGCTAATTTTACATTTGCGGAAACTGTTTTACACATATTACACATTAAAATGACAAAACACTCATGTCCATCATCATAAGTGGATGTATTAGAATTTATACTGAATTTATTAAAAAAAAAACAAAGAGTAATTTACTCCCACTTTCACAAGTGAAACTGGAAAAATTACAATCTGGTGCATAAGTATATTTATGTCAGTAACCCAACTTAGACTGAGAGACCATCTAGGCTCAGGAACCCTTTGCAGGTGTTCTGGATTAATTGGCCGATTAGAGTGTGACACTTTGAGACTAGACTATTGAATCTTTTAACAATATTCTAACTGTCTGAGATTTTGAATGTGGGGTTTTCATAAGCTGTAAGCCACACCTATCACAGTTATAACAAATTAGGCTAAAATATCTATCTCATAGATTAGCTTGGTGTAAATGTTTCAGTCTGGTTTTAAAAGCCATCATAGAACAGAAACAGCACTCCTAAAGGTCGATAACGATTTTTTTAAAAGGCTACTGACTCTGGTAAATTTGTCATTCTTGCGCTCCTAGAGCTATCTGCAGCATTTTACACCGTTGATCATAACACGCAGGTTGGAGCAGTGGGTTGGAATCAGAGGTACTGCTCTGGAGTGGTTCAAATCGTATCTGTCAGGTCGAAGCATGTCAGTTAATTTCTGTCAGTTCTCTTACTCTGTCACTTCTGTAAGATGTGGAGTCCCTCAAGGCTCCATCTTAGGCCCCTGCTATTTCCCCTTCCCCTGGTTTTTCAGAAACACGCACAAGTGGAGTAAGACTCTAGTAGGGGGTGACTTACTTTTTAAGGGCTAAGCTGAATGCTTGAAATACCTGTACATGAATTAAATATTGTTTTCATTAAAACACCTACAAATTATCTTCATTTGAAAAAAGCTCCTGTTGTTGTCATGATGTGAAGCTCCTGAATTGGATTTGTAGACAATTGTCTGTCTGCACAGCATGAGCTTGTAAATACTGACACATACTAGAATATGTAATGGTTTTAGGGTTTTCTAGACAGAGATGAACTCATTAGCCCTTTATTCTGGGGTCACTTAGTTTAAACTTAAATCAGAAGAGAAAGAGCCTCAAAGACAAAGGTGAAATGAGCTCTCTATCACATAGATCACACACATACCTGTAGGGTGGAACTTACTGATAGTCATCCAGTAGATCTGCAGAGGAGGAATACCAGTGGGTGGGTCACATTTCAAAATAAAAGGCTGACCTTCATCCACCTTCACAGGGTCTAGAGTCTCTTTAGGGAATTTTGGTTCATCTGGGAAACAAAAACAGAAACAATTCAATTCAATTTTATTTATATAGCGCCAAATCACAACAAGAGTCGTCTCAAGGCACTTCACATAATAAACATTCCAATTCAGGTCAGTTCATTAAGCCAATCAGTAAAATGTTTCCTATATAAGGAACCCAGCAAATTGCATCAAGTCACTGACTAGTATCAGTGACTATACAGCAATCCTCATACTAAGCAAGCATAAAGCGACAGTGGAGAAGATGAAGCATGCATTGTCAAATCTGCAGTACTCTCTTTGTCCAGAGGGTGGCAGTTATGTCTTTAAAATAAATAGGAGGGCATGTGGTTCTCACACTTGTCACGCCTAGCCACCTTTGTGGTAATAAAACAACTCTAACACCCGAAAAGACGACTAAATTTAAACAGCTTTTGTCCCAGATTGTATAAAAAAGATAAAATGTGCAATTTTTTTCATGATAAAGTTCAGTCTACCAATTGGATAGGAAAACATATTATTTAGTGATTTTTCCTGTGTTATCATTGATTTTCTTTATAAAAACTCAAGTTGACAACAAATCTAAAATCTAATGTTAGGTGAACACTACTCAGATCAAGACTTTTTCCTCACAGCTGATCCGAGTCAGGAAAGTTTAAGCTGCTCATGATAAGCCTCACTCCAGTACTTAGTTTTTTACAGTGCACACTTGCTGTCTACAGACCATGAGAATATTAAAATTAATAAAACCTAAGCATGCGTTTCTGTTGCAGATCACAGTGTAGGGAGACACAGATCAAATGGTTTGTCTTGTTATTCCTGCAAACAGATGTGCTAATATCAACAGTCTGTTTTGGAAACATGTTTATTGATTTATTTGTTTTTAAAAATGTCCCACAGACTGAGAATCACAAATCATTCTTAACCTTTTATCATCCTGTTATTTTCTTTTTTAACCTTCAGAAACAAATCAGACATTACTTCTACTGCTATGATGTTTTTATCATGCCAGCACTGCTGGGTAGTTTCATCCAGAGCAACATGAGTCCAGGTCTCCTCGGGGGTGTTTTTTCCTTTGAAGATCCACTTTCACACAACTAAACTTGGGGAGAAATTGGAAAATGGCACACAGAGACTGTTGAACAGGCTATAGATCCTGTTACATGCTTTAGAGCTGTATGTGAACCCACTATAAGTGCCGAGCACTTTAAATACAATGTGTTGGTCCAGGTGAACAGGTGCCCGCTAGCTTGAAACACTTTCCGACCATTGTAACAGAGAGGGGGAGATGCAGGTTACTCACTGGACACAATGAACTCAACCTCCTGGGATACGGCGGTCCCCAGTGTGTTTGAAGCGTAACAGCGATAGGTACCCTGGTACTCTGTCAGGTTCCCATTATTAGGTATCACAAAGGTCCCAGAATTCTCCTCTTTCATCAGGCGGGGGTCTACGGAGTGGTTAAATTCCTGGCCGTTCTTTGTCCATCTGAATCTGCATAAAGATAGGCAGTATTGAAATGTCAAGTCTTTCAGCTAGAGCTGCTTCCCCATCATTTCCCAAAAGTTCAACGCCAGAGCACCCAAACGCAATGTGCTACTGCTAAAAAGTTGTTTGTGTTTGGATTCTGTTTGGGCGCTATGAAGCTTCCCATTCTTCCCACCAATCCTGTGAAGTGGTGGAGGACACCATACTCACTCTGGCCTGGGATTCCCCTTGGCTTCACACGTCATGGGGAAACTTTCATCAAAAGGGAAGGCGATTAGGGAGCTGGGTGGCTGAGCGGTGATGGTGGGCGGCTGTTCAACTGGGGAGGACACAAATAGGAACACGTTAACATGAGCAACATCACAAAGACGTTCACACACAGAGAGCTTTACAGGCCCCAGCTATCCCAAACGGTTTAGGGCAGTGGTTCCAAACCCACTTAGTGTACTTAACCCTCAACGCTCTCTTTGGATCCATGTTGATATCTCACACGGTTCGGCTAAATTCTCCCACTGGTTGTTGTTTTCTATTGTAAAGCTTTTGGTGTTAATGAGAGGTGATTTAGTACAAACTAGTTCTTATTAAGTTGTGGAATCAGCAGCTTCGCAATCAAGTTTTAGGCTCTGTGTGATTACGTGTGTGTTGTGGGTGTGTGTGTGTGGTGGTGGTGGAGATTACTGCCAAGATGTCAAACATTCAACTACTTTAACTATACTTGCTCTAGACTCAAACTATGATATTTTTGAACATTTTAAGATTGCAGGAAAAAACAAGTGAAAATTCTCAGGATTAAAATTTTTATTTGACAGGAATAAAAAAAGTCTCAAATTTTTCAGTCTTAATTATTCCAGGAAGACGTTTAAAACCCGCAAAGATTAAAGTCGTTACTGTACAAGGAGACATTTGGATATCTTTTAATGTTGCAGTTGCAGTAAAGTTAAATGAAAAAAAGAATGTACCTCTCCTGATTCATGTAATGTTTTAACCTCTCAATGTTGTTGTACATTCGTGAATATAAAACAGGGGGAATATGGTTTTATTGTTACTTCATGCTTTTAGTTTTAGGATCTTTTGCAGAGCAAATTTCAGGCTTTTCAACATTAAATACCATTATAGAGATTTTACATGAATATAGGACTTATTGGTATTTTTACCCTCCACCCAGTTTGATTAATTCGTTATTTTAATTACAATGTTCTACTTGTCAGTCACAAGGGCAGCTAAATCTCAGCTGTTGTTTGTTCAGCCCCCTTCCATGAAGTAAGTAAGTACTGCTTATACTGAGCCAGGATTCTCTGGAGGTTTCTTCCTGTTAAAAGGGAGTTTTCCTCTCCACTGTCGCTGCATGCTTGCTTAGTATGAGGATTGCTGTATAGTCACTGACACTAGTCAGTGACTTGATGCAATTTGCTGGGTTCCTTATATAGGAAACATTATTTCTGATTGGCTTAATGAACTGACCTGAATTGGAATGTTTATTATGTTAAGTGCCTTGAGATGACTCTTGTTGTGATTTGGCGCTATATAAATAAACTTGAATTGAATTGAATTAAACTCAATTTACCTTAAATAGTAAAATTATATATGTCCTATATTGTATAGCACCTTCTAAGGTTCTACAACCCCCCAAGGCACTTTACACAGTCATCCATTTACACACACACATTCCCACACTGGTGGGGATGAGCTACAACGTAGCCACAGCTGCCCTGGGACACACTTACAGAGGCAAAGCTGCTAAGCACAGGTGGCACCAATCCATCCGACCCCCACCAGCTGACAAGGTGGGTTAATTGTATTGCCCAAGGACACAATGACTGCAACAGTTTAAGTTTACTTGTAACCATGACTGTTTGTATTCCAGTTATCTGTTTAACCAAAGCACAGCATTTCTACGAGTATGGGTATGTCCCACAAAAACAAGCTAATCTCAGATGAAAGCCTTCAGGCTGGGAACCACTGTAGTACTAGAAACAAGACTGTATCAGTTCAGATGTAGAAACATTAAATAATGAGAATAAATAATTGAAGTGAACAACTAAGTAGATGAATAATATAATCATTCAGCTCCAGGGACTTTGTTTTGGCATTTTGGTGCAAACAGGCATTAATAAAATATCTGGAAATCTGAAAGCTCATCCATCCATCCATCCATCCATCCATCCATCCATCCATCCATCCATCCATCCATCCATCCATCCATCCATCCATCCATCCATCCATCCATCCATCCATCCATCCATCCATCCATCCATCCATCCATCCATCCATCCATCCATCCATCCATCCATCCATCCATTTTCATCCGCTTATCCAGAGTCGAGTCGCGGGGGCAGCAGCCTAAGTTGAGAGGCCCAGACTTCCCTCTCCCCAGCCACTTGGGCCAGCTCTTTCGGGGGAATCCTAAGGCGTTCCCTGGCCAGCTGAGAGACATAGTCCCTCCACCGTGTCCTGGGTCTACCTTTAGGTCTCCTCCCGGTTGGACATGACTGGAAAACTTCACAGGGGAGGCATCCAGGATGCATCCTGACCAGATGCCCGAGCCACCTCAACTGGCTCCTCTCGATGCGGAGACGCAGCACATCTACTCCGATTACTTGACCGAGCTTCTCACCCTATCTCTAAGGGAGAGCCCAGCCATTTAGGAGAGAAAACTCATTTCGGCCGCTTGTATCTGCGATCTCGTTCTTTCGGTCACTACCCAAAGCTCATGACCGTAGGTGAGGGTGGGAATGTAGATCGACCGGTAAATCTAGAGCTTCGCCCTCTGACTCTCTCTTCAGCATAACAGACCGGTACAATGCCTGCATCACTGCAGATGCAGCACCAATCCGCCTCAAAATCTAAAAGTTGAGTGAAATTGAATTCAGGATATGAAACATGGTCATGTCACTAGTTGCATCTTTGAGCTGTGGGGATATTTTCAAGGCAGCGTGATAGACGTGGAACAGGAAGTGGACTGATGTCCCCGTCTACAAACACTTTGCAGACTGTTTGTAGAAGTAATGAAAGTTAATGACAGTTCTGTCTCTAGCGCTGCGTGAGTTTGCTTCAACACTTTTTATGTACTATTTAAAAACATCAACAGAAAGTACATGATGGGGACTAAGCAGTCATTTGTTTAACATTTTGATTGGTGGTAACTCATGAGTTCACGAGAGCCACCCATCTGAACTCATTTTACTTAAACAATGTTTGATGCTTTAAAAAAGTTGCTTCCATTTGTAAAGATGCATCCATTCCATCCATTTTGCGCTTTGAAAACTTGTCATCCTCAACAGTGATCCAATCCTAAGTATCATGGCGAGTTTGCTCAAACTTCCCAGATATGTTCTTGCTCCACCCATTGTATCGAGGTGCATTGATGCTTCCTTCTGCAGACTTGGGACAGAAAAGTATCCCAGTGGGCCAAAATGCACCGAACGGCAGAGGAGAAAGCTCCTAACTGTAGTGTTTTATATCAGAAACATGAATAATGAAATATACAATTTTCTGTTATTGCAAATAAATAAAAGTTACTGTGTGTATTGACAAACAAAACTTTTAGTTTTATGTCAGGTTCATTTTTTTTAACCATAGCAACATTATACATAAGAGTATGCTTCTGTTCCAGATGTTGTCCTCATCATCGGGTACTAGGTAGAACAGCCTTTCTGGTGTCCTTGCCAAGAATATACTTGTCAAGTACACAGGAACATACTAGTGTACTTGAGTATTAAGAAATGACCATTAAACTTTTCAGCTTTTTCATGTTGCAGTTTTTTTCACATAAAGTATGCACTATCTGCACTAACATGAAGCCCGTGTCACTGCAAAGACGGCGGTGATGGTACGCTAGTGTTTAGAGTTCAATAAGATGAAAGTGTTTTGGCTACAAAGAGGACACACTACTGGACACAATGTGGTCTAAAAGTTAGAGTCACTAATGACTTGCATTTTCAAGTCAACAGGTTTATGGAAATCGATGATGCTGCAACATAAAAGAGTCTAAATTTTAATTTAATAAGTGATTTGTTCGTTTCTGCTCTTCTTTGTCACATATCGAGTTAAAGGTCAGGTTCAGGTGGCAGCATGTCATGCGAAGTTGCATCAGTTTTAAAAGTCGTCCCGGTGTTGAACAGAAAAACGTTTCTGTTGTTTTTTTTTCCGGTTCCTGCAACACTGTGCAGTCGCGGGTCTATCTTTGGGAACAGCTCTGGACTGTCATAAGCAGCATCTGTTCTTTCTCAGATTTTGTGACAACTCCATACCATCACACCCTGCTCAGCTCTACCGTGTGGATGTCCCTCATCTGTGATCCAGAACAGACTGAGTGAGATCACATCTGACTTCAGGAGTAACGGCTCATCCCAGAGCTTCTCTGGACACATTTATATGATTGAATTCACAGAAACGTGACAAGTATTTTCTGATAATGTGATTGTATCAGCTGTTTACTTCTTGATCTAATTTTGAATTAGAGATTACCTTCCAACTTTTTGAGATGTGGGCCAATATTTCTGAGTAAGGCCACAAATGCTAGCGATGTTCTTGGTTTTTGCTGCTCTATCTCAATCTTGTGTTTGTTGCATTTTATTTTTTGCAGAAAGTAAAATCAAAGGAATGGATGCATTTTAACAAATTCGGTGTGTGTGTGTGTGGGTGTGTGTGTGTGTGTGTGTGGGGGGGGGGGGGGGGGGGGGGGGGTCCGGTGTCCAAAATATAAGTAAAATGTCTTTAAAATTGGCCTTTGCTTCAGATTGGATAAAAAAACAACTTAAAATATTTACACCATCTAGTTAAATCAATTATTTGAGCATTTCAGTTGAAACTAAATAGGAACTGGGTAAAATAAATGCAATTCTGATTTGTAATGTGGTTACAAGACACGAGGATGGACATTAACTGAAGCTAAAGCAACGTTCTACAGCTAATCTGACGCTAACATCCAGAACACATGGCTGTGAGCGAAGCTGCAGTCAGGGGGGAGACGAGACATTTCTACCACCACTTACTGTTCATGTGATCCAAAGCTACATAATCCACGACACCGAGGGGGAAACAAACCCAACCAAACCAGTCAACAGTTTGACAACAACAATTCTCCGGTGAAATAAAACCATTTCTGACAGCATCCCAACACAGGATTAGCCTTTCACACAACCTGTTTAAAGCTTTGGAGAAATTTCTGAATAAATCAGAGCGTCAGAGCGAGATAGTTGATAAGCGTTTCCAAGGAAACGGCGATACACTCAACACAGACCCGAATCAAACTAGATAATAGCTGTAAATATATTCACTTCACAGAACACTTGACAATCGTAACACTTCTCTCTGGTGTGATTTATATTCCTGTAAATTATTCAACACGGTTCTGATAAAACCCGCCCAAGGTTAAGTCCTCTGTGGCTCTAAAGTAAACCGCCAGACTACATCCTGGATTCTCTTTTTAGTCTCACTAAACACAGCTAGGAGCTCATCCATCACTTATTACGGCCACCTGTTTGAATGCTTGTTATCGGCCGATCACATGGCAGCAACTGGTATGAGTGATGCGCGTCCTGGATGTAAAGCCTTATTTACACTGAGTGTAGAATGAATGTGATCCGGCGTGAGCCAGAGAGAAAGATAGACGAGGTACAGCGAGGTGATCGGTTTCTTTCAAAACAAGTGTCTCACTTTTGCTCATTATTAATGACGAGGCATCGACTTTGGTTTTCGGTTAACCTGTTATTAACCGTTAAGGTGTGCCAATAGCCGGTTAATGACATTTTGGAAAACGTGCATCCCTATCTGTGAGTAAATTTACTTTTAAATAAGATTAATGACATGTGTCCAACTGAGCTGGTTTCCATGAACTTCTTCCACCTTCGGAGGTGAGGTACTGTATTTTAGTATTCACACTACAAACCTCAGCCTAGAGAGAGGAAAGGAAAAGAGGAGCAGAGCAGATCTCAGCTTTTAGTTAGTGACAGCCTCACAGAAGAGTCGCCATGACAGACATCAAACTGTTGTTTGTGTTGGACAAGAACAGAATAATAACCAGCTTTCTGCTGGTGGCTGAGCTTTTACAGCTTTTAGTTTGGCTAAATTATCCCAGTGGTCGTTCATTTTTATTAGAATGCCTTTATAAAAAGTGTTTCAGTAAGAGCTAGCTGTTCACTTAATACAGTCAGAGTCTGTATAATGGTGCATCAGGGTCATCTTAGATTTAAAAAGAATAAACTAGGATCTGGGGAGGGTAAGAATAAAGAAACATCTCAGAAATTAGTCAAATAGATGTGTTGATCATTCAAACTGCAAAAACCTCCAGACTGTCATGAATATTTCTGTAGCAGCCAGTTCGCAGTAAATAAAATGTTGTTATGACACTTGCATGAGATACTGTATAATGGATGTTCTGATGCTGCCAGGAGACGTGAAACATACATGATGGAAGCGTCAGGAGGGAAGGTGAACTCTGGGACGAAAGAGAAACGACTTCCTGGACAGACCGAACCTTCATCTCCATGTTGGATCTGGCTTTCTTCTTGGCTTTTGCCAGAACTTACATTTAGGAGCCACTAATCAGCAGAATGACTGTTCTTCAGCATGCTTTAGGAGGCTGACCATTTATAGCACGCACACACTGATAACACACACACACACACACACACACACACACACACACACACACACACACACACACACACACACATGTTTACATGAAATCATGACGCACATGCATGCATGCACGCACACACTCACCACACACACATTTACACACACACACACACGCACGTATGCATGCACACACACACACACACACACACACACACACACGCACGCATGCATGTACGCACACACACACAGACACACACTCACCACACACACATTTACACACACACACATGCACGCATGCATGCACGCACACACACACACACACGCGCGCGCGCACACACACACACACTAATTAAATGTCATTGCACTAATCATCTCTCCAATCCAGGACAAACCTTTGCTATAATCTAGAATACATAAATCTGTGTATTTACCTAATAATTTTGTTTGATTCACTAAACTAAAATCTTACTCAAACGGACAGCTCGCTCCCACGGTCTCACTCAGACATCTCCATTGTGTCATTCACAAGATGTGGGACTTTTTAATGAGTCATCACTCATCCTGCAGTGCTCGTGTGTCAGTTATGTGCCTCCACACGCCGTTGCACTTCTCTATTTCAGAGTGCCTCAACATCACTTTATTAAATAACAGAATTTGTTTATAACAATAATAATTGACTCAGAATTGTCTCTAAAAATATAACTCACAGAACGTTGGTTACGTATTGTAACCCCAGATTCTATGAGTATAGTCGCAGCCCTTAAGCTAGCTGCTATTGGAAGGATGATCTCCGCATCAGCCAATCATGAAGAGCTTAAATGTACGCCCACCAATAGTGGGCCCCCTCGTGGTATATAACCGCAGTGACCCCACTGCTCACCTCCAATGGCTCTTATTCCCATCATAACCAGTGGGGCCAGTGGCTTAAGGGCTGCGACTAGACTCATAGAATCTGGGGTTACAATACGTAACCAACGTTCTATTTTGTCTAGTCTTAGCCCTTAAGCTAGCTGCTATTGGAATAAAGCGCAGCTGGATGGGTTTACGCCCCACTGGTTAACACAACCAATGGACACACCCAATCAAATCTCCTCTAGTGGGGGACGTTCAGCCTCAGACCAGGCCTAAAGACTGAGGCAGGCACGATAAGAGAGGGGCCCCCACTAAAAAACATCATCCACAAGAGGATAAAATCCATCTCAGCAAGGCCAATGAGGTGCCATAAGCATTCATTTAGCCTGCTGGGGTCCAAGCACTGAACGAGTGATGGAACCTGAAGACACATCTCGTAAATAATAACGAGTAAAGGAACAGGGTGAAGCCCATGAAGCAGCCTGACAAATGTCTTCCATTGACACACCACTGAGGAGCGCCATCGAAGAGGAAATCCCTCTGGCTGAGTGAGCCCTGAGTGCCTCAGGGGGATCCTGCCCTGATGATGTGTAAGCGAGGGAAATGGCGTCACACAGCCAGCGTGAAAGGCGCTGGGCCGACAGTCGCCTGACCAAGGGAAGACTCCCTGTAGTGCACAAACAGGTTTTGTGAGCGACGAATCCCTGAAGTGCTTGACATATATCGTGCAAGCGCGCGCACCGGGCAGAGAAAGTGAGAAGCCGCCTCCTCCTCAGAATTATGGGGAGGAGGAAAAAGTCCAGCCAATGAAATTGACCTGGATTTGAAGGAAGCAATAATGCTTTTGGGCACAAAGGCTGGGTTGGGGCATAAAACAGCAGACCCGCCATCCTCCCGGATCCTGAGGCATGCGGGAGCCACTGAGAGGGCGGTTAGGTCACTCACTCTCTTAACTGATGCTAGCGCCAGCAGCAATGCAGTTTTAAGCGACAGGAACTTGAGTGAGACCTGGTCCAAGGGTTTAAATGGAGCTTCAGATAAGACGCGCAGAACCACCGTTAGAACCCATTGGGGAAAAAGCGGGCGGGACACAGGTCTGTTCCTTCTGACACCTTTTAGAAAACGTTTTGTGAGGGGATGATTGAAAACAGATCTATCTCCAAAACCCTGATGACATGATGAGATAGCTGCAGCATATGTCTTAACAGTGCTGAATGCGAGGCCCCTGTCCATCAGTATCTGCAAAAACGATAGAACATCCGCCAGCTGGCAGGAGAGCGCTTGAATATTCCGTTCTGCGCACCAGTTCTGGAAAGCTGCCCATTTAGCAGCGTAAGAGGCAATGGTAGAGGGCGCCCGCGCACTCTGAATCGTGGCCACCACATCATGCGGCAGCCCAGAAGCCTCTAAGCGTGACCGCTCAGCGGCCAGACCCACAGCCGTTGGCCTATTTCCGGAGGATGTTTGATTATCCCATCCGCCTGGAGAAGGGCGTCCGCCCTCCACGGGAGCCTCCACGGGGAGCCGGACACTAGCGCTTGCAGGTCCGGAAACCATGACGCGGACACGCGCCTGGGAGCCACCAGAATCACCGAGAGCTGTTCCGACCGAATTCGGTCCAGGAGACGGGGAATCAGAGGGACTGGTGGAAACGAGTAAAGGAGCGTTCGAGGCCAGGGCTGGTGTGAGAAGGCGTCCGTCCCGAGCGGGGGTCCGTCCCGGGGACTCAGGGAAAACCACAGGCGACACTGAGCGTTTTCGCGAGCCGCGAACAGATCCACAGACGGTTCCCCGAACCTGATCCAGATCTGTGATATCAGTGCAGGATGTAGACGCTCATCGGAGTCGCGGGGTCCCCCTCTCGACAGGATGTCTGCCGCTACATTCAGTACCCCCGGAATGTAGATGGCTCTGATGGACAGCAGGTGGACATGTGCCCAACACAGTAAATCTGTGGCGACACGCAACAGTGGGAGGGATCGAACTCCCCCTTGGCGATTTATGTAGGCTGCCGCTACCCGGTTGTCTGTGTGAACTTCGACATGACGGCCCTCGAGAAGGGCAGCGAAGTGTCTGATCACATTCCTCACTGTCATAAGCTCCAACACATTTATGTGCTCGTGCGTGTGGGAGGGCCAGCGATCTGCCACCGTGTGGGACAAGCACGTGCCCCCCCACCCCGACAGTGACGCATCCGTAAACACAGATACGTGTGACGCAGGACGTCCGATGGGAACCCCGCGTGAGAGGATGCAGGGGTTCCCCCAGTGAGCGAGGTCCCCGCCCACTGAAGGGGGAATCCTCAACATACGTCTCTTCTGACGTATTGGGTGTACCCGGAGGCGGACGAACCAGCGTTGCAAGCGCCTCGTGCGCAGCAAACCTAGCGGCACTACTGAATGGGCTGCGGACATCATGCCCAGGAGTTTCATGACTAACCGGGCTCTCACGATCTTGCGGGGTTGAACACGGGAGATCACCGTGGAGAGATCTGCCGCTCTTGCAGGCGACAAACGTGCTCTCATTAGGGAGGCGTCCAACTCCACCCCGAGATACACAATCGACTGGGATGGAAGGATGGAGCTCTTTTCCCAGTTTATAGAAAACCCTAGGGTTGACAGATGCTCTGTCAACCTCCTGGTTTGCTGTGACGCCTCGTCCTCGGACCGAGCGCACAGGAGAAGATCGTCCAGGTAAAATAAGACCCTCATTCCCTCCGTGCGCAGTGGCTGCAGCGCGGTCTCCAGACATTTGGAGAAAGTGCGCGGGGCTAGCGAGTAGCCGAAAGGGAGGCGATTGAACTGATATTGAACTCCCTTGAACGAAAAACGCAGAAACTTCCGGTGGTTTGGAACTACTGGTATGTGGAAGTATGCGTCTTTCAGGTCGATTGACGTGAACCAATCCCCGGGGCGCACATATTCCAGGACTTGTCTCATCGTTAACATGCGGAAATGCATTACTGCTATGGAGCAGTTGAACAGGGACAGGTCGAGAATCGGCCTCATTCCTCCCGACTTCTTCGGTACTACGAAGTAGCGGGAGAAGAAACCCGAGAGTTCTTGTCCGCGAGGGACTCGGGAAATAGCGTCTTTGGACAGAAGTTCCCGCAGCTCCAGCTCTAGCGCCCGAGACTGTACTTGCGATGTGAACGTCGTCTCCACGATCCCGTTGAAGGGAGGTGGAGTGGCCTGAAAATGAAGTGTGTGACCGCAATGAATGGTGTCCAAAATCCATTTGCTCATGATGCAAAGGCGGCGCCACTCGTGCGCGCGTTCCGACAATGGACGCGTGTGGGCGGTCACGTGAACAACGTCTGAGGGTTGTGCATGCGCCCTTACCGCCGTCGCCCGTACCAGAGAACTGGGGCCGACCCATGGAGGGCTGCGCTCGAAAGGGCGAGTGCGAAACAGCTGGAACAGGCTGGTCCACAACGCGGAGCGTGGAGTCCGAGAGTGAAGGACGAGTGGGAGCCGGGCCTGTGCACGGGGGCGACAGAGTGCTAGCGGATGGAGCCGCGCACTGTGCCGCCGCGCGTGGTCGAGACAGCGACATGACATCCCGCCCCACCCAACGGCGTGGGGAGAGCGGGACGAGTTGGGCCTGGCCGGATGCTGGGGCCAGAGCGCAAATGGAGCGCACCCTTACGGCTGGCCGTGTATTATGACTACCTGCAGGAACATGTGTGCGTGCAGCAGTGCTTGGTGTGGGGAACATGTGTGAAAACTCGGCAGAGGATTCTGCGGAGGACTGTAGGATTGAGCTCTTTGAGTGACGTTTTTTGGGTTTTATTTCAAAACCAACAACATCAGAACAATCAGTAACACACACATTCCCCCCAAAGAGTCACTTCCGTGGCTGCTTTTGGCGAGGCTCCTGCACCTGGGACTGCCAAGACGGCGTCTGCTGGCCCCGCCGGAACCGTTGTCCGCCATCTCGCTGGTCCCGCTGATGTGGAGCCAAGCGGGAGGCCGGCTCCGTGGAGCGGGCGGTGCAGCTGGACGTCTGAAGCTTCCGCGCCGTTCATCCCATCCTCTGGCTGAACGGCCGGAGTGCGAGGCTGACCGAGGGTGGACCAGGTCTCGCACCGTAGCCGATAGTTCGGCCGTCTTCTGAGCCCTCTCAATGACGCCCCTAAGATGGGGACCAAACAGAACATCGGTGGTGATGGGGCCATCCAGCATCTCCCTTTGCAGATGTTCCGGAATGGAGGGCAGGGCCTTCAGCCAGATCGCTCGCTGGATGAGGGTCTGCCAGGCAGCGATGCGAGCAGAACCGGTGAGCACAGCAGCACACAGATTGAGGATGGCATCAGCAGTCTTACTTATGACGGCTTTCGACTCCTCGGGAGCTTCCAGCTCCTCCATCATCTTGGAGACGCCGAAGGCAAGAAGGGCGATGTTATTCCCTGCAGCGCCGGTCTGAAAGGCACACTGATGTGCGCGGTCGGTGAGCCGCGTCAGCAGCTGGTCATGTTTTGAAGCGGGAACAGCTCGCGGGCCAGCGAGGTGGTTCTTGGCGCCGAACAGCGAGGCCAAATTTGGCTCTAGTGGAGGAACGGACGGCCAGCCTTGGTCGGAAAACCCCTCGACCTTGGTGATGGGCGCATATGTGGAGACTGGCGCCTTGAGCTTGGCAGGCTCGGAGAAGGCGGCAGACCAGCAGCTCATAGCAGCGGGGAAGCGCGGCCAGACAGGGTCTGGACAGCGTGTCTGAGTTGCCCCGAAAATTCCCGCCAAATCATCCGCTTCAGGCAGGGCCGGTTCTGGCACAGCTAGCCCCTTGCGGGCTGCTGACGCAGAAATGATGGCGGGCAGCTCCTGGAGCAGTGCTCTTACTGCTGGCAGGGAGGAGCGAGAAGCCACTGGGGCAGAAGGACCCGCTGAGCGAAGCTCGTCGACCTCCGTTATGTCTAGGAGGGACGCCGCCTCATCGTAGTTTTCGCTGTCAGTGACGTCATCCAGCCGGTTGAAGCCAGCCGGCTCCTGACCGGCGTCGAAGAAAACCAAAGCCTTGTCCAGCGGGTAGGAGTCAGCCACCGGAAATTCTTCGTCGGCGGCGGGAGTGAAGTACTCGACCCGGCGAATCTTCTCCGCCACGGGCAGAGCGGCACAGAACGGGCACGAGGCCTGCGGGGTCAAGGCCAGGCCAGCGTGGTGAGCCCCGAGACAGACCTCACACTTAGCGTGCAGGTCGCCGCTGGAAATGGAGCCCGTCTGGCAGGTCGGGCAGGGTCTGGTGTCGCTGGACATGGCTGGTAAGTCGTCTTCGGATAATTTGCTCTTTTGAGATAATATTTGCTCTTTAATAAAGCTCTCAAGCTTGGCATGAAGAGAAAAAGGGGGTGAGCAGTGGGGTCACTGCGGTTATATACCACGAGGGGGCCCACTATTGGTGGGCGTACATTTAAGCTCTTCATGATTGGCTGATGCGGAGATCATCCTTCCAATAGCAGCTAGCTTAAGGGCTAAGACTAGACGAAATAGAACTGACATGTTCCAAACAATGTTGCTCTTCAGTCGTCTTCAGCTAAAATTTCAAGAATGTTATTAAAAATTTTGCGTTCATTCAAAAGCTTGAAAATAGAAACGCAACCGTTTCATCCTGAAATAGGACACAATAAATATTACAATAATAGCTTACTGCCTCTGTGTGTTTACCTGTAATCCTGCTATTATTTTTATGTTATAAGTGTCTGTGCCGAGTAGCAAGTGAATTTCCCCACTGCAGCATTATCAAATTCTATTCTATTCTAATAATACAATTTGTATTTATAATTAAACTATTTATTGTTTAATGATAAAATAATAACTATATAATAATCAGTTTTATTTAATTATGTAATTATATATTGTAATAATGATAATAATGGAATAAAATCTGCTCTTGCCGCCTGTAGATCCTCCATCAGGGACAGTAGACATATATACAACTGAGGCATTCAAGCATCAAGAACCTTTTCTCAACCTTATTAATAGAGGTTGACTGATATCTTTTTTTCTATTGCGATACCGTTATGTACAACCCATGGTTATATATGGCTGATGCCTGATACGATCAGGTTTGGGTCGATTTTCATCGCCTATATCCCAATGTTTTCCACCTTATTTGCATCCTAAAATATGTTAATAACACTGAATTTAACCAACTGTTACATTTTGTGCACCGCTCAGTGCTAAAATCAGACATCTAACTAAAGTTGATTCAAAACTGGTTAGTGAAAAGAAATGTTGGTTGCAAATAACATTTTAGAGCATTTATTATGCAGATGTTTTCAGGAACATAAATCTGAATCTAAACTAAAACTCTGAAGAAGAAGAAGAAGAAGAAGAAGAAGAAGAAGAAGAAGAAGAAAAAGAAGAACAAGAAGAAGAAGAAGAAGATATCATTTCTATAGCGCCTCTCATGATAAAAATCACGAGGCGCTTCACAAAAACAAAAATTGTAAAAATATAAAAAAGAATTTAGAAAATGATTAAAATATATTTAAAATGGGCAAAAAATAGACAATTGTGATTAAAAATGTAAAGAAAGAGAGAGAATGAATAGGAAAGAGGGAAATCAGTGGATCAGTGGGGAGAGAGTTGCTGACGGAATGCCAGTATGGCTTCAGGAATAATAGGTCAACAGTCCAGGCACTGATTGATCTTAATGAGGAAATAACAGAATGCATTGACAAAAAGAAGCATGCAATAGGGTTGTTTTTAGATCTGAAGAAAGCTTTCGATACAGTAAACCATGATGTATTGATGAGAAAAATGGAAAAATAAGGTTTCAGGGGTATAGTATTGGACTGGATAAAAAGTTATTTATCAAATAGACAACAATACGTGCAAATAAATCAACATAAATCAGGACTAAGACAGATACAATGTGGGGTGCCTCAAGGATCAGTCTTAGGACCTAAACTATTCATAATGTACATAAATGACATTTGTAGGGTTTCACAAGTTTTGAAGTTTGTATTGTTTGCAGATGACACAAATGTTTTTTGCTCGGGGGTGGAATTGCAACAGGTCCTGGATGTGGTCACACAGGAAATAAATAAATTTAAAAAATGGTTTGATGTAAATAAACTGTCACTAAATTTAGAGAAAACAAAATTTATGTTGTTTGGTAATGAAAGAAGACACAATGAATTAGATATAGTAATTAATAATGTAAAAATTGAGAGAGTATATGAAATAAAATTTCTTGGGGTGGTCATAGACAGCAGAATCTGTTGGAAGCCACACATCAAATATGTTAGGGGGAAGCTTGCACGGGGCATTGCTTTATTGGGGAAAGCTAAGTATATTTTTAATCAGAAAGCACTTTATATGTTATACAATACGATGCTACTGCCATATTTGAGCTATTGTGTAGAGGTCTGGGGAAACACGTACAAAAGTCATTTACAGACATTAACAACAATGCAGAAAAGGGCTATCAGATTAATAACAAATGCAGGATATTTGGATCACACAAATGAACTTTTTATTAAAACACGGATAATGAAGTTCCAGGACTTGGTTAAATACAAAACAGCACAAATAATGTATAAAGTAAGAAATAAATTAATGCCTGATAAAATACAGAAACTGTTCACAGAGAGAGAAGGAGGATATAACCTGAGAGGAACACTAAACTTAAAGATACATAAGTTTAGAACAACATTAAAACAGATGTGTATCACAATAATTGGGGTTAAATTATGGAACAATTTAGAAGAAGAAATTAAAGTAAGTACAAATATAAATGTGTTTAAAATGAATTATAAAAAACATATTCTGAACAAGTATATAGTAGAAAATAGATGATTTATGTGAGTGTCCTTTATTCTAAGGAAAAGTAAATTGTATCAATTGTAAAAAGATGTTTTTTTTTCTTTTGTTGTTTTTTTTTCCATATAATTTGGTGGTTTTTGGTGACTTGTACCATTTTGTTTGTTTTAATGTCGGTTTTGTGTTAGATTTAGTAAACAAGTAAAAATTACTTGTATAAAGGGGTAGGGACATATAAGTTTCCACTTCAGCCTACTCCTTTTCAAACACAGAAGAAGGGATGATATGTATTTTTTCTGTTTGTGGTATTTTTAAAAAAATGTATGTTTTCTTTGTTTGAAATAAACTAAACTAAAAAAAAAAAAAAAAAAAAAAAAAAAAAGAAGAGTAAAGAGGAAGATGAAGGTCATACAAAAGCCAGCTTGAACAAGTGAGTCTTCAGCTGCTTTTTAAAGGAGACCACTGAGTCCACTGATCTCAGGCTCAGGGGGAGAGAGTTCCAGAGTCTGGGGACCACAGCAGCAAATGATCTGTCACCTTTGGTCTTTAGCCTGGTGCTGCACAACCAGTAGGCTTTGATCACTGGACCTCAGGGACCTGCTGGGGGTGTAGGGACTAAGAAGATCACCAATGTAAGATGGTGCTTGTCCATGTAAGGCCCTATAGACCAGAACCAGGATCTTGAAATGAACCCTGAAGTTGACTGGCAGCCAGTGAAGCTGGAGGAGTCTGTAGTCTGCAGCAGCACGGGGCTGCCTGGGGATGCGCCTGACTTTAAAAAGGAGGCGGTATATAAATAAAAATGGTAAATATCAGCCCGATACACTGGCCAACCGATATATCAGTCTAGGCTTACTCATTGACTGGGACAACACAAGGATCATAAACACCGAACAACAAAAATACAAAAGATGGATTAAAGAAGCAATCGAGATAAGGAGACGTGGATGTGGGACCATGAACAGGGACAACGGAGTGTACACGATGGACCGCGCAAGGGACTGCATCATCGGAGAGGGGAGAGCGGGCAGCAGAGGGCGACAACGTCCTCTGCTGCCCGCAGATAAACGGAGAAGGAAGTGACGCCACCATCAGTGTCAGCCTGAGGGAGTCTGCAGCCGCAGGCGAAACGTAGCGAAAAAACAGGTAACGAAACCGTTTCTGTGTTTTAAAAAAGAACGATAGCATGGAATTAGAAACAAGACACAGCAAGAACACACCTAAGATGTAAAAAGAGTTACTCATTGAGGTTTTCTTAAACGTATTATAAAGTTGGTGATGTTTACTGTTCAGTCAGGACTCACTCTCCAGTGGAATGTTGATGGCTGCTGTTGTATAAAAGGCACAAACACAGGTGATGATGATCAGCACGGCAGCAAGTGCTGGACTTCTCTGCAACCTCATGGTTTCACTGTAGGATCTCAGATGCTCTGAAAAACCAGTCCTCTACTCAGTTCATTTCTCTGGTGGGCTGAAGATGCCGTACCTGTGGAGGCAGAGCAGATGGAGAAGACCCCATGAATACACCCACGTGCTGGCAGACGGAAAAGCAAAACCCCAAACAGAACACATCCCTCGTGACCTGGCTGCTCTTTGCTCAGCCATGCTGAGCGCACAGCACATTTTCACTCTCCAGACAGACACTGACAGGGAACTGAATGAAATTCTGCAATACTCTGCATACATTAGTGCAATAAAAGAAGATGGAAAAAAAAAACAATTAAATTCCCATCAAAGTTAGGCTGTTTAACACGCCACGCTATTTTAATCTGTGGCTGCAGTTTTCTGACAACAATGACTAAATGTGCAGCAACAGTTGTATCTATTAATGCAGCAAACACAGCCGCCTGAGTGGAGCCATGAAAAGCACGTGTAGTTGGGAGTCAGACAGAGTGAGCCGTCCACACTCACACACTGACAGGCAGTAAAAAATAATAAAATACTGCATCGTTTTCCAGCTAACAGACCAGAGTCTGGACCATAATGAGCAAAGGTCATGGGTGCCGAACCAGAGGAGGATGGATAAGAGGAATGTCCAGAGTGATGCTCTGGAAACCCTTGGGGGTGTCAGTTCATTAGTCCTCCTCTTATTGGCTCTGACCCAGCTTAGCAGGTCACGCTGGAGTAATTAGCTCAGCAGCAAATGCACCGTGTAGAAACAAAATAACAGGATAAAAGGCAAAGAGAGGAGATTTAGAGAAACATGAAGTCGTAAAGCTGCTGGTCCACGGGGAGCATCATCTACAGAAGACATGGAAGCAGCACAAACAGCGAAATGATCAGTAATTGCATTTACTATAACAGGAACAAAGATGCTAATTAGTCAAAAAGAAGCATGCAGCAAAGTGTTCAACAACAGAAATGTTTGGTCAGCTCCATTTAAGGTCATTAAGGTATAAATCCAAACTTAAATGATTAGCAGAAATAAGTTCACTAAACATTGTCAGAGAATTTAGTTTTACAGTTTTTCATTAACAGCAAACTGTGTTCCCAGGACTTAAAGAAGTCAGGTAACTCGACTTGTTTTATTCCTGACCCCAACTTTATTATCAGTGACATTTACTGTAGATGATTGGGCACTGGCGTGTCCTGGGTTAGATAAAAGCTGAGGATTTTTCTTCAGTTTAGATTTTTAACCATTTCCCTTTTAAGTCAAATACTGTAAATACCAAACAAAATACCACACAAACTCTGCAATAAAGCATGCAACGGAGAAACTAGACACAAGGTGGAATGCAAGAAGGAAACAAGTCAAAGACACACAAGAGCAGCAAAGCAAGATGGTTTAAAGGTTGGTTTATGCTTGACGCATCCGCGAGGTCCGCACGGTTCCGCGCGGAAAAGTTGCGTCATTTTGCGTCATTTTAACAACCACGCCCCTCCACCGCGTCTCCGCACGGCCCAAGATTTCCGCAATGCGCACCTCGGAAAATTTCTAACCACGCGGACGGTCGGACGCGGTGAAACATGGCGGACCGGCACGGCAGAGGTTCGTAAATACAGACATTTGTATGATTCAGCTCTCAGAGATCACCGTGATCAACATGTTGTTAATAATTCTTGGAGAGAAATAGCTCGCACTGTCGGAAAAGACGAGGACGTTGTTAAAAATGCTGAAATGCCATGTTGTAAACAGTAATTTCTACTTGTACTATGGTGTAGTGTTGGGTGCATGCTGTAGAGCTCCATGCTGCCCCGTTCAGTTTGGGAGAATATCGGCTCACTGCAGAGACGAGCCGCCCAAACCATAAACGCTGTGAGTTGTGAAGCGCGTTCCAGCCGCGAGCCGCATCACCGCGCGGAAAGTGAATGCGTCAAGCATAAACCAAGCTTTAGGAAGCAATAGAAATGAGGAGACGTGGACCCAGGACCATGAACAGAGACGATGGAGTTTACATATTGGATCTCTCGTGGGACTGCGTCATCGGTGAAGAGGGAGCATCAATTAATTAAGTCCATGAATTGCCTTTGTATGAAATGTGCTATACAAATAAAGCTGCCTTGCCTTGCCTAATCATCCTAAAATGAACTACTTTCATTTGAAAATATATATTTTCAGAAAAAGCACTTGAGACTTGAGTACGTTCCTGTCTTGGGTCAAAAAGTCAACATTGATGTTTTATTTCCACATGGAACCCAAGACTGAACCTGCTGATGCTAATGCTAATGGTTAGCTTCTACTAGCTCTCTCCTGGCTGCAAAATCCATACAGACCTCTGCATCCAAGACAGATGATTCCATGAACGCAAATTATAGAAGATACTGGCTTTTTCTGATGTGATAGCATTCCTGTATATTTCCTTTCTTTGGCTAATGTAGACGATAGGGGTTGAAGAATATGATCACATTCGGAATACATGTACACCTCAGAGTGATCATCATATTCAAAAAAGAACATGGCTTCTCAGTAAATGTGGACCCTGTTGCATCCTGGGTCTTGTAGTTTTATCACAGTACATCTATTTAATTTGAGATGTAACAAAATGTAATTTATAACATCAAATGGAAAAGAAGATGCTCTGTAATTCACCATGCATCTGAAATCCAACTTGGGATCTTTTTGGGTCCTCCTGACAAAGGACCACTGAGGGGGTCAAGCTCCCGGTCGATTGAATAATTGACAACAAAGCTACAGAGTTCATTCTGTTCTTTCTAACTCATTTGCAGATGCACATGCACTCTGAACTTCTCATCCTCCACTAATTGTATTACCTGTGATTCAATATTGGCCTTTTTACACCACTTGACCTGCACACTCCACCCACCTACACACTATGTGGGATATGCTTAATCCTCACCAACCCTACTCAATCAGTGTCTGCCAGCTGACTTTAAGTTTCAGATCAAGGATTGAGACTGCTGGAGGCAGGTTTTCCTTAGTTCCCGCCTTTCCCAGGCTCTCTGATTTATACTAGTGAATACAAATTAAAGTCAAAAGATAAGGGCTTTGTACTAATTGGTTTGTGCTTTGGTGAGACTGGTCCTGGTTGGGCAGAGTGGGTGGGGGTATAATGTTACTTATTATCTAGTGTTGCAGGCCAACATCTTTTACTTCCCTAACACCAGCTTAGATGGATTACATTTAGTTCAAACTGGGCCTTCTGATTTAATTTGTTCTCCCGTGCTTAAAGATTTGTGTAGAACCAACCGGACCATCTGGCTGAGAGAGGCCCGCTCACAGCCTAACTGCTGCGAGCGATAATGTGTACATTGAACTCAGAGGTAGCCACTGGACCTGTATCACTGAGGCCTACCCCTCAGAGCGGGTCTAATTCTAAGACTGCAGGCTGTTCTTGGTCCCTGCCCCTTTCAGGAGCCATCACACTATTGCGAGATTGATGAAGTTGGCAGGAGGTTAAAAGCTGCTCTCTGTGGGAAGGCCAGCGTGAACTCCAACCTTCCTTAGTCACAGAAGATTGGTGCCAGTGGAGGAAAACAAAGCAACGTGGGCCAAGTTTCATCTGCATAGGAACTCTAAGGTTCTCTGACTTGACAGATTTAAGATGCTTCCTAATAATTTACTTTGTCACCAGCTTTCAAATAAATATATTTTCTACCTTAACCATTCATTTCTTCCCATTTTGTTGAAATGTACCTAAAAGAGCTATTTCATGACTTACTTCTAGGAAATGTAGTGGTGTTCTGAGACCAGATTGAGTAAATGCTTGTTGTTGGTCTTCTTACAGTTATCACACCCCATTTTATCTCCAACGGTCTGTGACACTGACTGGGACTGAGCTAAGCTGACATTTTTCCTGGGATACGGCTGACTGCTCCTTCACCAGGGGCCTCATTGATCTAATGTTTGTAGGAATAATCCTATATTCCTTCCTATGAACGAAATTTTGAATGTTCGTGCTAACGGTCAAAACCCTGAGTGGCCAATCGTACACATGTTCCTTTGCATTTGTCTGATGATAAATCCCACCTGCGCATACCCAGGTGCTCATGTCCGTTCACCATCATTTACATACAGGAACGCCCTCAATTAACCATATTTGGTCACACCACATCCTAGGCTCATGAGAAGATTACCTGTGTTCCTCTCAAAAAAAACTTTATTGACAGCTAGATCGAGGCACTGGCTGCTGAAGTGCAAGGGAACCAAGCATGTTGCAGAGGTTATAAATGCAGTTGGGACTGAGGTAGCGATGGGTACCGAATTCGGTACTTTTTAGGGTACCGACCAAATTCCATAGTACCGACTGAGCACGGATTCACGTAATTTGAAACGGTACCTCATTTCGGTACCCGTCCTTCATAACGAGAAGTTGCCTAGACAGCTGCGCATGCGCTAGAGAAGCAGTTCCCAAACTTATTTAGCCACGCACCCCCTTCTATGTCCCGACCAGGTCGACGCACCCCCCAGCCCCCACATCAGGGCATAGCTCTCTCTCTGAGATATATATATATATATATATATATATATATATATATATATATATACATATATATATATATATATATATATATATATATATATATATATATATATATATATATATATACATATCAGACGTCGCTAAACAGTCACTAGACAGACAGGGTTAAAAAAATATGATTGATCTCGAATTTCATACGTCATCCCAAAATAGAAGCTAATATCTTAATTTGACCTTGAATGAAAAATGTTGTTATAAAACCTCAAGTTTTTATCACGGAGGAGGCAGCGCTCATTTCTGCCTTCTGTCTGACGGTGCCGCGCCGGAGTTTGAGCAGCGTGCGCTTATTGAATCTTTGTGTGTGTGTGTGTGTGTGTGTGTGTGTGTGTGTGTGTGTGTGTGTGTGTGTGTGTGTGTGTGTATGTGTGCTTGCACCACACTTAGGGAATCCCTGCGCTAGAGCGTTATGTCGTTGGTCGCTGCGAGCGAGTTGTAAACAGAGCAGTGTGGTAGAAAGAACGAACGCTAAAGCTTGGGTCCACTTCACTAAATGTGATGGGTAACTGGGTGATGATGAAACCAGCGACAATGATCTAAGTGCACAGCAAAATCTGCAGTGTTAATTAGTGTCAATTTTCTGGTGAAAATGATTTAGAGTTGATGGTTGTTGAATCCTGGTGTGGTTTGAACACCCACGGTGTCCAAATAGCTCTTGGGGTGGAGCTAACAGCGCGAGTTAAGCGCCAACTCTCCTGTCGAGTTCATTTCTACATCCGGTCTGAGAGGAGAGCGGGCAACTCTAGAAAGTTCCAGGCAGCGCGGGCTAGCAGATGCAGTGTCAAGTTTTCAACGTCAAACGGTAAGTACCACATATATTTATTAATAAAGAGCCATAAACAGCACATAAAATGGGACTTTAATGTAATTTCGGTTTTAGACTGTAAGATGTAAAATTTTGTATCCAGCTAAAGCTAGCTTAGATGCTCGGTAGCCTCAGAGTTGATTAGCTATAGACTAGCGCCGTTTTGAATTTTTTAGAAATTAGTTCGGCTGGCCCTAAACCCTGAGAAAATGGACTGAAGTTAATTAGTGCAGCACAAAATGTGCGGGAAATTATCGTGAGATTCCCGGAAGTCCCGTTGCACCGACTTAATTTTAGGCGCCTGTCCGGTTTGGGGAGCTAATTCGCATCATGCTAACATAAAATGGTCATACACAGACAAACAACACTTTCTCTTGATAGACGTTTGAGAACGGGTCGCTAGAATCTCAATGGAAAGAACAGCCACTCGGCAGCAGGCAGACGCGCTGCTAACGGCAAATGTTTGTGAAGCTTTAGCCCACTGCTGCAGGTTACATGACTGGTAAAAATAGCTCTCCGAATGGGAAAAAGATGGAGGACACAGCGATTGACATTGTTAAAATATAAGGGACAGAACAGTTCAGTCGGGTGTGGACGTAGTTCTGCTTTCCTCGTGTAAACTACCGAGGTAAACTACAAACTGCTTCTGAAGCAGAAACACCCGCAGCCGAATGACTCAGCGGGATTTAGAACTTTATAATTCCAGATAAGAGCGAGCTCATCTATTTTCTTTAAGCACCATGCATGTAATTGTTCTTCTTTGTGCTTAAACAGTAGAGAAAGTCACTACCAAACACACACAAGCGGATTTAACGAGTCAATCCGTGCACATTGGATAAACGGAGAATATAAAGATTTTCCATTTCTGTTCTTTCTAAGCATGAATAATGTCTTGTTTTAAGTTTTTTCTTTAAATATTGTTTAGATTTCTACTGATTTAAAACACTTGTTTGTTTGAAATATGTAAATTTTAGAATAAGCAACAAGAATAAATATAGAGACTAAAACTTGAGAATTTTTCATTTTTATGCCAGCTTTGAGTTATGTTTTGTTTAAAATAAATCTATTTTATTATATCAAACACTAACTACTTTTCTCCTTTTGACATTTTTTCCTAAGAAATCATCATGTTGCTGAAGGTGAAACACCAAAGTTCCAAGAAGTACATACGGTTACAGCCAGGGTTCACATATTTGGAGTTCATCAGTGAAGGTGGGTAGCTGTCTTGTGTACCTTCACAACAATCTGAACAAGCTAAATCTTTTGTTATGTTAAACTACTTATACTTATTGTACCTTTTTCTTAGTAATTTTATTTGGTCTTCGACAAAGGCAGAATTTGTAGATTTTCACATCACATGTAAATGTTTACTTGCAGTGTTAAGTTAGCAAATGTAAATAACTGAAATTTGTTTTGTATGCACATAAGTTAGTGACTGAAGTGTCACATCACTAAACTTCATTTTTAAGTGAAAGCAATGTGGAATTTTAGAGTAGCTTTAGAAATACAGTTCTTCTTTCTTTCAGACTAAATTTTGCTTCAGACATATTTACCTCATATGTTATCATCTTCTTTTAGTCAAAAACAAGTTTGGGCTTCCTGATGTCACAGAACTGCACATTTTTGATGAGACTGATACAGCAGTGGAGGAAGACATCTTTCTTGAACTGATAGAGGCCAATCCTGACATATGCCTGACTGTAAGTGACAGCTCAGCAGGTGATGGTAAGTTTCATTTCATTGTTAAATCTTATTTTAATGAATGCTCATGGATCTTCAGGTGCAGATTTTTATAATACCTTTTGGCTGTAACAAGCTGGCTATTCGAACGATCAGCAACAGTATCCAAAAGGCAAACATTTAAAATTGTGGTTGTTTGCAGTTGCATAAAATCCAGCCAAATTGAATTTTGTTAAGAAATCTATTTTATTGAAAAGATAATGCAAATTGGTCTACATAATTAAACAGATAAGGACTTTACACATAATATGCGGATAACACATGGTGCAAACATACAAGAATAAAAGCTATGTTACACATGCACTCAACAGCCCATACACCCTAATCACACTTTACTCTGTCTACCTTCATGAAAAATTATAGCTTAATCTCTTTAATTGAATATGAAATGTTAGTATAAAATAAACAAATGGAATGAAACCAACATATTTCATACTTAGCTGATTTTATTAAACACATATACTTATGGCAGAATTACCTCAGAACTGCACTCCTCCACCAGGTTGGCAAGTTATTTTTTTCTTCATGTTTGAAATTATAATTTTTTTTCTTATAGCTCATTCAACCTCATCCTCCCTCACGGATACCGTGTCACTATCGTCTAGTGACAGTGATCTTCACAGAGATTTGGGGATCCCTGTTACTGGAAGTAGATTGAGCTCTGGGGTCAAGAACAAGTCTACCACAGAAGTTTCAGAGTCTGAGGCTGCAAAAGAGGTACTTCAGATTCATTTTTAAAAAATTCTACTGTAATTGGCATAATTCAGATTGCTACAGTATAAATATGGTTTCATAAAAAATTGTAAATTGTATGATAAAATAATCTGAATGAATAGCTGCTGCAGGTATTTATTTTTTATTTTTACTGGCTGGCAGGGAAGTAGCTCTGTCTGTTTTAGTATGAACTAGGAAAGGGCAAAATGACCTAAAACTGATATTGCGCTAAATTTTGAAGCACATGTTGTAATGATATATATCTCGATTTATTCTTCTCTTCTGTTTATAAATGTAAAAATCACTGTTTTTGAACAATCTGACATGCCCAGTTAAATTGCATAACAAATAATTCTAAAGTATACAATAAATTTCAATATATATTATTTATTATAAATTGCATTTAATTTTCTAAACTTAACTAAATACAACATCTCAGTTTTAATGTTAAGGGTATTTTTCCTAACAATGCAACAAAATTATAACATGAATAAAGATGAAGATATTTTAAAAACAAGCTAAATGTGACAGACTAGATTCTAAATTGTCTGAACTAAAGTGAAAAATGCAAATAACGATAATGATTCAATAATGTATCATATTGTTCTGAGGATGTTTTTCTGCTCAGCATCAGACTACAAAACAAGGTCTGTGTAACCAATGTAACCTCATGCTCTTTACAATCACATCTTCACGCTCTCTGCTCTCTGTGTTTCGTCCAGAGCTGACGCAGATTGACAACATTCATGTAAAAGCGGGACAAGTTTACGCTCAGCCTTGTTACTTAAAGAGCTGAACTGTCGCACTCCTCAATGACGTCATCAGCAAGCGCCAGTTAGCCGATAGTAAATCTTTATCGTAGGCCAAAATCATACCGGTTACATCTTGTACAGTTTATACCATGCATTATTAGTAAGAACTGAAAAATGATGGTTTATACTTTTTGTTTTATTTCGCAAGACATAACCTGTCTCTGTTAATTGACAACTTGTTGTAGATGGTAGAGAATGCATTGCATGTAAAACCTGGAGGTGAGGATGTCTTGGAAGAGTACAAGTCCGAGAAATCCCTGCAGCATCGCACGCGCAGGCAACTTGTTAACATACTGGCTAGTCATATGACTGAGATGCACGGGTAAGAAACTGGACTGATTCAGATTAAAAGGATCAATCTAGCAAAAGGAATGTTTGGTTTTCAAGATGTACTGAATTACGGTTTTATAAAACCTTGTTATAACTTACTAATTTTTGTTTGTATTCGTTTTCTTTGTTGTAAGGAGGATTCCTTCACGTAAGCAGAAAGAGAAGTATGCCCTGGGAATCATTACGCTTTTTCCTTCACTGAAGGATCCTTTTTCTCCAAAAGGCTACGTAAGTAAAAAAAAAAAAAATAAATATATATATATACCGTATTTTCTGGAGTACAAGTCGCTCCGGAGTATAAGTCTCACCAGCCATAAAATGTATAATGAAGAAAGAAAAAACATAAAAGTCGCACTGGAATAAGTTGCATTTTGGGGTGAAATTTTATTTTTCTTACAAAATCTGAGACCAAGCATTTCACATTGCAAGACAAGTACTGGTAACAACAGAATAAAAAACAAGCTGTTGCATCAGCGGTACTCAGCAGCGTGCCTTGATCTCCAGCAGAGTTTGGCAGTGTTTGAAACCCTCCTAGCGGGACAGGGGAGTTCATTCCTGGGTCGGAGCCGACCTGCAGCAGCGCGGTATAGCCTACATAATTTGGTATATAAGTCACTTTGGCTGGTCCTGTGACTTATATACCAGACTATGGAAAAAAAAAGTGCAACTTATAGTCCGGAAAATACGGTATACCTGAAGAAAAATCTACTCAGACTAACTGTTCAATGTTTGTAGGGATGCACATTTTGAAAATTTCTTTAACCGGCTAATGATGCCCCTTAACGATTAATAGCCGGTTAACCGGAACCAACCAACAACGCTCATTACATTTATGAACAAAAAGAAAAGAGTGAGATGACAGCTGGAATGTCCTTCAGACTCAGAACTAGTTGTGCAGTGAACCGTCTGGCATCAAATACACATCGCTGCTGGCAATTGCATGCTCATAAGCGCATTCTGGAGACCACGGTTTAAAAAAAATACTTCCTTTCCTTACATTAAACTAAATAATTACACTGACATGTTCTGCCAGGCTCAGCACTTTGTTGGGAGGCCTATTGTGTTCCAGGAATGAAATAACAAAGAATAAACTGCTTCCACAGTGCTAATTGCTCAGTGTTTGACAAGCTAATTTCTTCTGTGGTTGCCCGGGAAACATTATAATAGTGTTACTATTGCGCCCTCTAGTGGCACATAATATATTATACGGAAACGCAGCAGCAGGATATGAAACTGTTGACCGGGAAAAACTATTTTACCCGGTTACAACATTAACGGCAATTAAGCGGTTAACTAAGTGCATTCCTAAGTTTTTGACATAATATAATTCACCAGTTAGAAAAAAGGTCTAAAAAATTGTGTGTGTGTGTGTGTGTGTGTGTGTGTGTTGTACCCCATATTTGAAAATTAAATTTGTGTAAAATTTAAGTTGCTCTTCTGAGATATGTGAGTGAACATTATTTTCTAATATTTTTTTTTTAATTTCATTGACAGGAGCACTTCTATGATGGGGAAAAAGGCACAGGATATTTAGCGTGGCGCCTCAAAACCATGTCCAGGAGTAGATATAAGAGGCCAGAGAAGGTAGCCACCTCACCTCATGTGCAAGGACCAAACCGTAAAAGAACAGCAACCACAGTGCCTCAACAGCTTGATGGAGATGCCTGCAGGGAGGCAGTTTCATTTCTTCTTCACTGTAACGATGAGACAGTTGTCTTTCAAAAGATGAAGATGACCTTTCAACATCGACAGGACCTTGTGCATGATCCACAGACAAGTGCAGATGTCTTCAAAACATTCCCACGTTTTTTAGACGTTAAAGGACTAGTAAGTGGTATTTTTAATACGACTGCAATTGACTGCAGTCTTAGCTGGTCAGATTTTGACAATGGTGCTTATTTAATTAAAGCATTTTCATGCGTTAATGATTAATAGGTAAACCAAGACTTCCAACTGTTGCTTGGAGCTGAAACCTCTTCTAAAATGCTTGAGAAATGGGACACGACATTTAAACCCAAGGTTATTGATGAGGCCCGAAATCTGACTCAATCAGCGGAGGTTCGCCAACTTCTGAAAGCTGCTGAGAACCTTTCAACAGATGATGACTCCAGTAAGGCTACTCACACTCTTGCATTGTAGTCCAGCAAGCTCAAGCTTTTTTATTTGTGAATTTTAATATGCCTTCTTTTTCCCTGCCAAAAGACTGGGACAGTGATATGGCTTCTCTGCTGCTCCTTCTTCATTTGTTGCCACCCACTGCTGGTCGAAAGAGGACAAAAATTAGCCCCTGTGATGCGGTGGACAAAATGGTGCACTTTCACAAGGTGAATACGCCTCTTCTATTACAGTCTAATAAACTAGGGTAACCCATTAGCAACAGACTATTATTTCCTATCCGTGTATCATTCGTTCTTTTCATTTTCTATTTAAAGTTTAAAAAAGGCAAATTTTGTTTATTTGGTTATCCATCCATACATTTTCAGCTGCTTGTCCGGGGTTGGGTCACGGGAACAGTAGCTTCTCTGGCTCCTCTCAACGCAGAGGAGCTGCGAGTCGACTCCGAGCCCCTCCCGGATGACTGAGGTTCCCACCGTATCTCGAAGGGAGAACCCAGACTCCCTGTGGAGAAAACTAATTTTGGCCGTTTGTATCCGCAATCTTTCTTTTGGTCACTACCCAAGCGGCTGAAATGAATGCAGGGAACGCCTTGGGATTTCTCAAGAGGAGCCCAAGTGGCTGTGAAGAGGGAAGTCTGGTCCTCTCAGCTTAGGCTGCTGCCCCCGCGACCCGACCCTGGATAAGTGATTAAAAATGGATAGATGGAATAGAACGAATGATGCATGGATTATTTCCTATATGCAAGTTGTCATTACAAAAGTACTTTTTATAGTTTTCTTATTGCCATATGTACACACCATATGCAGTTTGCTGTATAGCATGCAGGCAGCAGGAAGCACTTAAAAAATTGAAGTTGCTCATTTCTCAACTGCTTTTTTACTGGTGCAGCAGTAGCTCAGGTGGTAATGCTGGTTGCCTCATAAATGGAGGATCATGGGCTCGATTCCAGCCCCCGCCAGGTGTATTCTGCTGTTGTGTCCTTGGCCAAGACACTTCACCCAACTTGCCTGTGTTGGTGGTGGTCAGAGGGGCTGACGGCGCCAAATGGCAGCCTCGCCTCTGTTAGACCTCCCCAGGGCGGCTGTGACTACAAAGTAGCTTACCATCACTGGCAGTGTGTGAATGTGAGAGTGCATGAAAGCATCTTTGAGTGTCCTAAACAAGCGCTATATAAGTTTGATGATTATTAAGTGTTCTTTCCAGTTTCATAGGTTTATTCCCTTCACATAAAAGCAAAACATTTAATTAGTTTCTCACCATCTATTTGTGGAAAATTTTATACATTTGTTGGTTGCTGGATGACCATACTGGAGTGTTTCAGCAATAAATACGATTATAAAAATGTCTATTTCATTTGTATGTGTTTTTGTTTCTCAGTCAAACTGCAGCATTGATGAACACCTGCAGAGACGAGAGGGGAAGCAGCCATACATTCTTGCAGTTGGTCGCACACCAAACAAAACTGGTGCATTCTACATTGTTGTGGACAAGCACCTCATCCCCTGCCAAGCCACCAGCTCATTGGGTGCTTTTGATGAACTGTTCAAATGTCACTACGTTTTCAACCTGTCCTATGATGAGTCCCTGGTCCAGCTCTTCACCTTTGTGCAAACAACGATCTACAACATCGATGCTACAACAACAAGTGGATCTCCAAGAGTTTGTGAGCTTCGAGCAAAATTCTTTAACTAGGTTTAAAAAATGTTCAGGTGTTTCATCTGTCAAGCTGTTCATGCTGCTTGCCAGTTACTAATAACTCATTTAAGACTTGACCATAGTTTCTATCCAAGCACCAGGTTTAAGTTGGTTTGTGCACAAGATCGTTGTAGGCGACAGTTTTCTACATATTCAGGTTACAAAAAACATTTAGCTGTTCATGAAAAGGATCTTTCGCAAAGTCTTGATGAAGAAAATCCTGTTAACTGTTCAGATGGTGACACTAAAGAAAGCGAAACAAATACCACGCAGAGCCCAGAAAATAATGGCTTTGAGGAGAAAGGAACTGATCTTATTGCAAATGTGAAACATATTTGTGCTTCAATAATTGGTAAACTGCAAGGAAGTGGTATGACAAATAGTGCTGTTTCATCAGTTGTTAGTGATTTGGAAGATCTTGCTACTGGTCTACACGCTCAGGTAAAAAATGACATTTTGGCTCATTTCTCCAAGGATGACCCTGTGAGGTCTACATTAAATGAAAGCTTGGACAATTATGAAAACCCCTTTGTTAGCTTTAATTCCGAAACTAAAAGAATGGCATATTTCAGAGAGAAATGGGGCATTGTGGAGCCTGTTGAAATAATGTTGGGAGTTCGATTCGATACAAGGAGAAATAAATCAACAGGCACCTATGATCAAGTTCCAGTAAAAGAAACATTTGTTTACATTCCAATTTTAGAAACCATTAAATTTATGTGTCGTAATGCAGAAATTTGTAAATTGCTTAGTGAAGCACATATATCAAAAACAAACACATTTGAAGACTTCTGTGATGGAAGTTATTGTAAGACACATCCCTTGTTCTCCAAAGGTCAGAGTTCCTTGCAAATTCAGTTGTACTATGACGACTTTGAAACTGCAAACCCATTGGGTTCAAAACGCACTGTCCATAAAGTCGGTGCTCTTTATTTTGTCCTTAGAAACTTGCCACCTAAGTTCAACTCTGCTCTTATGAACATTCATCTGGTAGCACTGTTTCACACTGAAGATGTGAAAAAATATGGATTTGATCCAATTCTACAACCTCTAATAAGTGACATCAAAACACTGGAGCATTCTGGCATCGCTTTACCATTCTCAACTGAAAAAGTTCATGGCACTATATGTCAGATAACTGGAGATAACTTGGCAATGCACTCAATTTTGGGTTTTGAGTCTTTCAGTGCACGACATTTCTGCCGTTTGTGCTTGATTGAGAAAGATGATGCCCAGACTGTTTTTGACGAAGATGACCCTAAGATAATCCTGCGTGGAAAGGATTTGTTTGAAATGCATTGCAATGAGTTGCAGTCAGACCCACAGAAGTTGTCAGTGTTTGGCTTAAAGCGCAATTCAACGTTAAATGGCCTACAGTTCTTTCATGTTTGCCACAATTTCTCTTTGGACATAATGCATGACATTCTTGAAGGGGTGGCACAGTATGAGATAAAGTTACTGTTGGAGCATCTTTGTGAAAATGTTTTGTCAAAAAGCGATCTCCTTTCAAGAGTTTATGCTTTTGATTACGGGTATTTGGAGCGCAAAAATCGCCCTACAAGGATAAACCTGGAAAGCAGTGGCAACAGCATAGGGCTCAATTCCACTCAGACTCTTTGCCTTATAAGAAACCTTCCTCTCATTTTAGGTGATCTTTTGCCTGAGGGAAACCCAAACTGGACTTTGCTGTTGCTTTTGTTACAGATCATTAACATAATATTTTCTCCGTCTCTTACATTTGGCATGACAGTACACCTAAAGCATTTGATAATAGAACACCATGTCTTGTTCAAACAGTTGTATCCAAATAAGAATCTCATCCCAAAACATCACTTTATGATCCATTATCCTGCTTGCATAAGAAAAATTGGGCCTCTAATACATATGTGGAGCATGAGGTTTGAAGCTAAACATAAGGTTTTCAAAAACACTGTTAAGAACTTTAAAAATGTCACAAAGTCCCTTGCAAAAAAACACCAGATCTCCATAGGATACCACTGGGAGACGTCACCTTTAAATCGCATCGAACATGGACCCTTGAAATCATTTAATGTGGACACTGAGGACAATACAGAGATCTTTGCAAAAGCGCTGCATGCAGCACCAAAAGACTTATTTTCTTCTACCTGGATCAAAATAAGTGGAACAGAGTACAGACAAGGACTAATCATTTGCTGTGATGTTAAAAATGAAATGCCTGTATTTAGTCAGATAAGAAGGATCATTTTAGCTGACAGTACCACGTACTTCCTTGTGGACAAGCTTGTGGTCGATAACTTCAGTGAGCATTTTCATGCCTACAAAGTGTTTAAGATTGAAGAAAAGGATGTTGTGAAAGCAGACAATCTCATCAGTTACAAACCGTTTGACTTGCAATGTGCACATAGTGGTGTTGGTCAGTATGTTGTGCCTCTATTTTATTTTTAGTTGTATTAAAGCAGCTGATTGGTGGCCAGTTTGTTTTGGTGCTTGGAAGACCTTTGGAATTAAAGGATTTTTATTTAATTTGTTTATGTATCGTTGTATTTCTTGAGCCTCAAAGGCAATTACGTTCAGGCTTAATAGAGATGAATGGCATTTATCTTTCACATTATTCTGTTGCCTCATGTGAAATGTGAAATTTTGTAAATTTTGATTATGGGAGTGTTTTCACTATTGCAAACACTTAACTACAACCAAACTGGTGTTTGCTGTGAATTTCACAATATCATAACAAATTGATAATTAGAACATGTTAAAAACACTTGTTAAAAATTTAATCAAATATTAGTGCTGATTAGTGTTAAATACACTTAAAAGTGACACTCCAAAGTGTCATAAAACAACACTCCAAAGTGTCATAAAACAACACTCCAAAGTGTCATAAAACAACACTCCAAAGTGTCATAAAACAACACTCCAAAGTGTCATAAAACAACACTCCAAAGTGTCATAAAACAACACTCCAAAGTGTCATAAAACAACACTCCAAAGTGTCATAAAACAACACTCCAAAGTGTCATAAAACAACACTCCAAAGTGTCATAAAACAACACTCCAAAGTGTCATAAAACAACACCATTGATGGTGTTATTTTATAACACTATTGAAAGTGTAATTTTAACACTGGACTGGTGAGGATTATATAAACACTGCAATAGTGTTAAAAATAACACTATCCGAGTTAAATTTACACTGACGATTTTGCTGTGTGAGACATCCTCATCTTAATCTGCTCCGGTAGGGGAGAGGAGATTATGTGGTGCTGTCACATATGTGGCGTGCCGATTTCTGGTTTGTAGTCATGCTAATTACAAACTTTTACAAGCTAATAAATCTCAAAGTACATGACAGGCGTGGTCAAAATGCCCATCATTACTTTTCACTTAAATTGCAGGACAACATATGTGCGATCCAGGGCGTAAGGCAAAGTGGGTTAAAAAACAGCGTTTTTAGCCCCGTTGACTTGCTTTCATTGTTTCATTCTTCCGGGGTCCTGTGGTGCGGAAGTAGACTTAGGCTCCCTATCACAGCATGTTTATTTAAAAAAACAATGCATTATTTTATGGGATTTTTTTTGTTGTTGTTGTTTTTATATAGTTCTTTCACAATGTAATAGCGAACTGCCCTGTTGACTGATATCCATAGCCATCCAATCACAGCACTCTATTGGTTTCATCATAGTTTTATGTTGGCTGGCAGAATGTTACTGAAGCAAAGATGAGGATGACACATTTTGGCATCAACTTTGGACTATTTATGACTTGGGCTTTCCTATTGCTTGAGAGCAGATAGAGGTACTTAAGTTTACGTAGAAAAGGATGTGCTTGCTTCTAAGCTGATCTCGTGGAGGAGCAGCTGCTCTACTCTTAGTCCCTCCTGGATGTTTAAACTCCACACCGTGTCCCGAAAGCTGAGCCCAACCTCCTTGAAGAGCAAACTCAATTTAGTCGTAATTGTGATCTGGAGTACCTGTGGTGTTGTGAGTTGGGATTGAACTATCAACCCTCCAATTGGTCACCCCCTAACCCTCTCTAAACAACAGTTAAGCTTCCTTATAACACTGTCTTTACTGTCAAGTTTCTGAAAACGTACTTTGAGGGAATCCTCTAATTGTCATTTCCACCAAAGCAGTCAACTGTTTAGATGTTGTTTTGTGTAGTGATGTTTTCTGTTCTATTCCTTCTACAACGTGCTTCTGATTTTCTATTGAGTTCTTCGGTATTTAAAATAGTAAACCCCATTTCACCTTGCTCTGTTTATTTCCAGACTCTCCAACGTGTCTTCACACCAGAGTAACCACTGTACACCGTATCACTCTGCGGCTTCCTCTGACTTTGACTCAAACAAACAGACCTGGCATTCTTCCACATTACAACTGGCAAGCTCACTTTGTTTTTAGTCCCCTGCAACTGAGGAAACTGGAAAGAGAAGCATGAAACACCAGACCCTCGTAAAAAAAACATCTGCACCAGAATCCATTTCCTTTTTGTGTATAGCTGGACACTCCCACACAAAGACATTTCCATTAAAACCTTGTTTTCATCACAACTCATAAGACAAGATAATAAAAGCAACATCCATGAATACGCTGAATTTTAAAAGCTAGCATCGGTGCAAATAGTCTGGACAGTGTAAACATAGACATTTGCGTTCCATCTGGACTAGATTAATAAAAAGTGTGTATAACATCCATTATTCAGGATGGAGATAGATTTACTCATAGATCGTGATGAGTTGGCTCTTTTAAAGCAATATATCAGTAATTCTGAAAGAAATGCAGCATTCTCTGTAAAACACTGTGATTGCTATGGAAGCTGAAAGTGAGTTGATGTGTGTAAATATTAGAAATACATGAAGAGGTGAAGCAGCAGTGTTGTGTGCTGTTTTAAGTTTGAATTAGATGTTTAGGTAAAGCTGGGTAGAAGCACTTAAAAGGATCTATAATCAACTCATGATTTAAATTAGAAAAAAAACAGAAATGAAAGTAAAAAAGTTATGAATGCCAAAAGTCAGAGACCTGAATGCTTTGACATCTGAAAGATTAAAATTAAACATAAAATATGCTAATTTAGATAAACGCGTACAGAAAACATTCAATTAAACAAAACCAAAAAACGTATTTAAACCCTTGTTTGTTCTTTTATCACATCACAATATTTTTTGTGTTTTAGCCTCTCAATAGAGCTCCGGACGTCACATGACTCTCAGAGAGTAGACGCCATGTTGGCAGGCAACAAAGGTTGAACAGCATTGGCTTGGATTTTACTTTGTCGGAGTTTACTTCACTCTTTAAAACTGAAGAAATCGTTTTATATAGTCAGAAATTAAATAGACTAAACATCTCCGACCGTTACCGTGCCCCTGGGATATTTTTTAAAAACGCCAGAAGCTGTCGGAGCGGACTTCTTACCGGACCTGGCCGGGGAACCCCTTGGGATTCCCCCGGAGGAGCTGGCCCAAGTGGCTGGGGAGAGGGAAGTCTGGGCCTCTCGACTTAGGCTACTGCCCCAGTGACCCGACTCTGGATAAGCGGATGAAAATGGATGGATGGACAAATAACAGATTTACATGTAAGTAGTTTAAATAGAGTGCTGTGCTGTTTGAATTTATAAACTGAACGTCAAGAGAAATCACTAGTCTGATTTTTTTCCGTGAATAAAATAAATATGTCAGGCAGGAGCGTCTCATGATCTGTCTGAGATATGTCTCGGTGACACAGATAATAGCAATCCAAAGTGCTTTTTATGTGTGATCTGACAATTGATCAACCATTGCTTAAAAATTAAATACAGCTTAGCCGGTTAATTGCTGTGATCATAAAACACGTAAACGGCAGCACACAGAACTCACGAGGCAACGTTTTACGTGATGTTTACTTGTTGCTATGAGTAATAAGACAGAAAAAGCCACACCAAAATAAGTTTAGGAAGCCCACTAAGAATCATAATAAAAGCATTTAAAATAAATACCATACACAGTTGAGGAAACGTTGGTTTAAGTACCTGATATGAAGTGGTCGCTGCATAAGTGAAAACCTTTACTCTCGGGGTCCCACAGTTTCATTTTAGCCCGGTCACTAGCGCGTTTTATTACAATGATCCAACGTTTGCGGCGCTCCGGATTTTGGGGAATCCTGTAGATGGCTCGTCCCTTATGTCGTCCACGTCTGTTCTGCATCCTGGGGCACAACAGGAATCTACCATATTTCCCGTTTGATTGAGTTTTCTGACAATAACAAATAGTCCAGCTGCCGGCTTCTGCCTGCCAAGATGGCACCATTTCGATTTCAACTGTTGCATGCCGGGAGAAGTGACGTCAACTCCCGGAGCTCTAAATTGCCTGTGACTGATGATATGCCTGGGACTTCAATTCAAGTCAGTTTCTTTATATGGCGCCAAATCACGACAAGAGTCATCTCAAGGCACATAACACAGTAAACATTCCAATACAGTTTGGTTCATTAAGCCGGGCAGACACTGTGTGACTTTTTCACTCGTAGCATTCAGCTTCAGCTCAAACTGGTCAACTTCCCCTCAGAGCAAATCTCACGAGTCGTTTTCACAGTGTACGACCCAGTTCTGATACTTCCTGACTACTCACAAGTACGTCTGGTAGCAACACGTCGGGCCTAAAAATATGCTAAATATAGCAGTTTTTACACAACACATCAGACTTTTTTTGTTGTTATTGATGTATGTTGTCCTAGAGGGCTGTAGGGGACACACAGGGATTTATGGTGGTTGGAGGAGGAAGAAGAAAAAAAAAAAAGTTAATCAATGTTTTGTGATCAGTTTAATTTGATACAAACATGGCAAACACGCTTTCATGACAATCCTTGTCATTGCCTGCATTAACAAAGTGTAGAAATAAAAACAAACAAAGTGTCTGAGTAGGGAACAAGCTGGTGAGCCGTACACCGTGAGCAGTCCTGGTACTTTTTGGGTTGCAGCCACTCGCAGCGTCACTTCAACAGTACGATACTCTCACAAGGGATGAGCAAAATATAAAACATGCCAGGAGTCCGTGCAAGCTCACGATTGCTGACCGGTAGCTGGTCACGTGGTGTTAATCGACTCTCGTAACCCCCTGTACACTACACAACGCTCAGCGCAAAACTCACCCTGATCTTGTGGATTCTCGCACGATGGGAAAATCGTTTTAAAAAAGTGAAAAGTTGCACAGCGCACGCCCGGCTTTAGCCAATCAGTGAAAAGTGTCCTATATAAGGAACCCAGCAGATTGCAAAGAGTCATCAGTGGAGAGGAAAACTCCCTTTTAACAAAACTAATACTCCTACCATAATGTATTTGATACATAGTGCACCACTAAATGATGCTTAGACAACATGAGATGGCTGTGCCCCCCCACCCCACCCCCACCCACCCACCCACACACACACACACACACAGTCCTTCTTTACAAACACCAGTGTATTCACCAGAGGGGCATGGAGGATGTGCATGTGAGGCGTTTGCATTTGGTTCACATCTAAATGTTGACCTGTGAGTAAACCTTCTCCTAAAGCAGAGTGTGTGGAAAGGGTCAAACAGAGAGACACACAAGTGTCTGTGGAAAGACGAAACAACAGCAACAAGTCGTTTCCTGCAGAATTCTCCACACGTGTGAGTGTGTTGTCTGGTAACAGGGTGGGTGTCCGAGCTCAGCCTTTCAAAGTTCACTACAGTAGGCTGTTAATTTGGCACCATCTGCTCCTTTCTTACACAAAAGCAACGGGTGGAGAAGTGTGAGTCTACTGTAGTTTAATGTGCACGCCGCTAATAGGATTAAGCTGATCCTGCTCTTGTCAGACCAGATTAAAATATTCTCTTTGCTAAAGACCGACGACGGGAAGACATCAGCCCCACCCTTCCCTCTCACGGTCCCGTTAATGCCTCCATTTGATCGCTCGAGAGCAATTAATACACTGGCCGAGCTGCTTAACACTGGGCATTAACTGACTCGTGCTGCTTTTGATGTGTGAAAAAGGCAAATGGCTAAATTCTCTTTGTTTTCCTTTGTAAAAATTTAGCTGGCAGAGGCGTTTGGATCTGAGAGAAAAACAACCGGCTAGACGGTTTTCTGTAAGAACTAAATCAATCTTTTTTCCTTTTTGGTGTTTTTTTTATTTTCTTAGTTTTATCTTTGCTCCGCTGAATATGAATTTGATTATATTCTGACCTTTGGCACAAGCATAATGAGAATTCATCGAACAGCTTTGCCATGAAATTGATCTATTATTAAAGCATTAGCAGCAGAGGAGACAAAATATACTTAATGAGATAAGGAAATTGGATTAATTCTATGTTTGTCTGACGGAGATTTGGCTCAGTTTTACCACACTTCAGGAAGCATGACAATTCAATTATCATGTCATTAATATGTTAGGAGTTTGGAGGCTTTGAGAGGCCTGAGAGAGGGAGCCGTGGATGCGGAGAAACCAGGATCCAGGAGGAAAAGTGCTCTGGTGTAGAGCTGACCAGTGATGAACTGTTGGGTTTGTCACCCCTGCGTTCTAGATGAACGAATGATGAAGAGCAAACATGACCCCGCGTGAACTCCCATTCCCAGCAAGCGAGGGGGTGACTCTGTGGAGTCCCGTGTAGCTACAAGCAGCTCCACAGCTGGGCATTCATGTCACCAGCTGGCACGTATGGTCTGGTTCATCTGGTAACACGAGGGACAAAAAACTTTTCATCCCTTCAGTAATTTCTCCTTTTATTGCACGCACATGGTGGCTAACCTCTAATTAGCTGCTCTTTTGTGTCTGAAAGCAGGTTTGGTTCAGTAAAAATGTGAAGCTCTGCTTGCATCATTCACGAAAACAAACTGTACAGAATGAGACTTTCAGTAAAGTGCTGACCTATCTCTCATGATGATGGCTTACATTCACAGTCTACAGCTTCCATGTAAGTTCAATTAAAATACGTGTTTGGTGGTTAGTGGAGCGTGTGACAGAACACAGCAATAAATAACGCAGAATGTAAATGCTGTGTCTGCTGATGCAACATGCAGACGCTCAGAATACAGGCTGCTTTATATGACGAGGAGCATGCAGATGGAACTGCAGGGTGGGACATTCAAAGTAGAAATTTCGGTGAAAATACAAGTGAAATTTGTTGACATGATGATGTTTCCTAAGTAACTCAAAGAATGCAGGCCTCTAGACAACTTGAAGTTCAAACTAAGCATCAGAATAGAGAGAAAAAGGAGTTTAATGCAACATGTTTTATTGGTCTGAGTGTTCCACCGGGATTTGAACCCACAACCACCCCTAGGGTTTACAGAGACTGGTCAGACTGAGACGATAGAACAACAGCTGCTCTAACACCCACTGGTTCCTACCAAGCTCTGCAGAACAGCATCTCTGAACCACAACATGATGAACGTTGAAGCAGATGGACTCCAGCAGCAGAAGACCACACCAGGGGCCTCATTCATCAAACGTTGGTAGAAATAATCCTAAAATCCTTCCTATGAACACAATTTACAATGTCCATACAAACAGTCAAAATCCTGATTTATGAAACGTGGTGGCCTAGTAAACATGTTCCTCCGCACTCTTCTGATGATAAATCCCACCTGTGCGTACCCAGGTGCTCATGTCCATTCTCAGTCATTTACATACAGAAAAATCCTCAATTAATCATATTTGGTCACGCCACATCGTCGGCATGTGAGGAAATTATTTGCGTTTTACCCGGGGAAAAAAAAAGAAAAATTTGTTGTGACACGAGACACTGGCTGCCGAAGTGCAAAAGAGCCAAACAAGTTGCAGAGGTTATAAAAGCGGTCTCTGTCCAAAATAAATAACTAATAGAATATGATGAATCGCAGAGTAACAGATTGTCATTTACATTCTACGTTTAAGGGCTCGTTCTGGTTGGAGTTAGTTTTATTTGGAAATGTCGGAGTGCAGCATCTTCTGAGCTGTCATTCAGTCCGGTTACCTTGACAACGCGGGTATGATCGGGGATCAGGGGAGGTTCTTTTAATTGTAAAATAGAATATGAACTGGAATCAGATTTGTGTGGTTTATCTGTCGCTCCACAATGGGTCCCAAATCACAGCAGAGCAGAAGGATCTCCTGTCAGTGCGCTCATGGAAGACGTGTTTACTCCAGAGAGCACACACTGAAAAATACATGATGACAATAATAATAATAACAATAATAATAATAATAATAATAATAATAATAATAAATTATCTTTTTTCTGGCGCAACTCAAGCAAAATCATGAGTCGCTTCACAAGAACAAAAATAGAAAAAAATGTATTAAATTAAAAATAATATTATTTAATAAAATAAAATGAGAAGAGTAAAAATTGTGAAAACACGACAACCATTCTGCAATGTCAGATTCTCGTGGGGTGGTGTAGCAATAATTATGTGACACAGATGTTTTTCCACCCCAAAAAAATTATTTAATGGGTCAAAATAATTTGTGATTTTCGATGTTGCAGGTACCCCGTTCTACCACTAGACGCTGTTTCTACACATGGTCTGAAGTTTTCTTATATTTACGAGCATTTCCATGCACAGGTACAAAATGATGAATACCTCACAATGCGTACATTAGTTCCTGCGTATGATATAATTAAGTATTTCATAAATGATAAATGAGGTGTCTCTTCTGTCAGCTAAGAAAAGGAAACTGAGGTTAAAATTCACACAGAATGACCAGAAATGGACTGGAAGAGACTGGGGAACCTTTCCTGGTCTGATGAGTCTGGATTTCAGCTGCTGGGTCAGAATCTGGTGTCACCAACATGAAAGCATGGATCCATCATGTCATCTTGATGGCTACCTCCAGCAGGATCCTGCACCATGTCACAAAGCTCATCTCTAACTGGTTTCTAGAACATGACCATGAGTTCAATGGACTCCGACCTTCACACCAGATCTCCGTCCAGAACCTTCGGGCTGTGAGGTTCTCAAAATGGATGGAGCTGACGCTGTCATGTCAGGTTGGACCAGAACCTTTGAAGAACGTTACAGTTTCTTTATAAGTCTGACATAAAGAATGAAGGCAGTTCTAGAGGGGGTCCAACCTGGTGCTAAAAACATTCAAGGTTGAATTTTCTGTTGAACTGAAACACTTTTTTTTTATTTGACCTTTTCCAGTGTTAATCAGCTCAGCTAGGGCTGCTCGATTATGGCAAAACTAATAATCACGATTATGGTGACTGAAATTGAGATCTCGAATATTTAGGACGATTTTTCAATTTATGTAGATTTTTTTTGTTTTTATTGAGTCATAAAATTGCTCAGGGCACAATCAGGACAAAAATAAGAAACAAGATGATCACTAAAATAACTCCTGATCCCCAGTATAAAAAGACTAATATACTTATAGCTCATAGTCCAAGCTTCTCTTGTGACCCAAGGGCTATATACCTTGGTTTAACTCATTTAGATCTAACCAGTACAGACCCAAATACCAATATCTTGCAAATACTGACAGCAAGAATTATACAGTAGCATTTATAACAAATAAACGCAAATAAATTGATGTTCACAAAATGTTGCACGACATTTATTGAGTCGTGTCAAGGTGCTGTAGCACGGTGCATTAGCACCGTGTCCTCAGAGAGATTAGTGTGAGGAACTTATTTCTATCTATTTCTACCTTATTTATAAACTATTTATTTACAAGTCCATAAGTTAATGTAATAATTGTCCCAACTACAGCTGCACCACCCACCCCCCACCCCCCAGCCCGGTCTCAGCAATCGGGGCAAGCTGCACGTGTGTTTAGCACGCCGCACGCGCACATTTAGCTGTTTTTAGGGGCTCAGGACAGGAGCCAGCAGGTACGGTGTGCGTCACTCACTCTGGTTACTCCAACAGGAAGCTGGCTCCAAGAGCCGTTTCTTTAGCGACTGACACATCACTTCATCATTCCCTTTCCTAATGTCCTGAAGAATGGTCCGGAGCGCAGGCGGAGTGTTTAGCTAACCTGCAGGAAATGTTGACGACAGTTATCCAGAAAGTAGCTAAGGGTTACCAGAGATGTTTCTGAGGTGTTCGCTAGGAACTTTTAAGATTTAAAAAGTCAAGAAGGGTGTCTGAAAAGCTGTTAGAAATAGCGTCAAAATCGCCATGTTGGCAACCGAGGAGCGCTTCATTTGCAGCTCAGGGCAGCGCAAGTGGGAGGAGCAAATAATCGGCCTGTTTTGTTTTTATAATCGTTCAAAACTCAGATCGTTATCGGGATTAAAATTCGATTAATTGAGCAGCCCTAAGCTCAGCTGTGTATTAATTGCTCTTGAGAATTCAAATGGGAGTCTTTGATATTTTTTCAATTGATTTGTTGAAATATTATTAATCTAATTAATACGAAGGCACCTTTAGGTTCATTAAGATCATAAAACAAAGTAAAAGACAAATAAAAAATGTAGAATAAACACTGAAGAGATTTCACGCAGCCCTACAAAAGGTACAAGAGAAGCTTGAAGATGGTGAGCTGCACCTGTCCACATCACAGCTCACAGCAGATTTTTTATTCATGTTCTCTCTGATATGCTCTCTTTGAAGCCTCGCTGGAGTGCCTCTTGCTCAGGACAATAATCACATTAGTGTGTGATCCCCACCGAGGTGCCGGCAGAGAGATGAATTCAGAAGCTGGAGAGTGGGGACAGGATTATCATTTTGTGTGAACTAACACAGCGTGCTTCCTCTCCACATTCGCTCACTTCGTCAAGACTGATGCTGGCAATTTCCCCGGATGAAACTGTGCCACAGCAAGGCATGATCGATGGCTCTTATAAACCAGATCCTTCTTGCCATCAGACCTTGGAGCAATTTCTTCCTGCAAACAACCAATATGTCTGCGGAAGCACAAAGCCCACATCCACACAGGAATGTCGTTACGGCTTTGTTTGCCTTCTAATCCTTTCAGATGTCTCATAAACATGAAGATGATCACTTCAGCCTGTTAAATGAAACGCTTCCCGCTCAGTCAGATCTGATTCCAGTTGTGTGTGACAGGGTAACATCTGGACAGCGTTACTCTGAGTGAGCTGTTTAACACAGACGCCAAGAACCTGTCCCAGTTCCTGCACTTCCTCCTCTTTAAAAACAGACAAGTCATGATTCTGTAGAGACGAAACAAATGTAATGACCTCAAGAACAGACGCTAAAGATTTATGCGATTTTAAAATAGCACAGAGGATTTCTGGTCATCGGCTTTAGATTACAAAAACTGAAATTTAGTCCCAAATAGGAATCCTGGAAGTGGAAACACAAGTTTCTTCTAAAGCATTGTCCACACGTAGCCGTTTTAAAAAAAATGAATATCCACCCTCCCAAAAAATATTGTGCACCACCTCATTTTTAGAAAAAACTCCATCCACACTTAACCGCATAAGTATGTTGTCAAGCACATTCATGGGCAGGTCAGACCTGTAGGTGGCAGTAGTTCTCCCGAACCCTATCCAGTTTGGCTTCCTGCTCAACTTCAACAAAGCACGAAACATGGTGCCTGGCTTGTTAGTGTGGACCGGTAAGAAGGCCAGATAGCTAAAAGACAAAATTCATGGATGATTGATAACGTGAGCACAGCTCTGAGGGCATCCATGTTGTATTGTACGCACAGGTCGAACATGGGCTGTCAGCCATTTGGTCACAGAGAGTGATGTTGAAAAACCTAAAACTCCAGTTATTTCTGTCCACACAGGAACACTTAAAATGGAGAAAACACAAATCTTCACTTCGGCCACAGTTTTTAAAACGATTTGTTTTGATAGTATATATATATGCGTTTTCGTGTGGATGACAGGCCGAATCATAGAAAAATATCTTCATTTTGGGAGATACCCGGCTACACGTGGACAGGGCCGAAGACACTTTGAGCTTACCATTTTTCACTAATGACCAAAAGAAAATGTCTCAGACATGAGTACAGTTCAAAGCCCTCACTGTACAACTAAATGTTCTTAGTGGGAAACATTTCAGCCATTTAACACTGCCAGTGGTGACAAAAGTCGTCATTTTAAATTCAACCGTTTACTGCCAATGACAACTAAAGTAATCATTTGCATCTTTTTACTGTGCGGACATCGGAACGAGCGCCCGCACCATGAGAACAAACATCCCAGCTCTAAAGCCGATCTTCATCCGCGTACGTCACACGTCACATGATCAGAAAGCAGAAAATCCATGTGTTAAGAGATCGTTTTGGGCCGCTGCTGTAAAAAAAAAATGAGGCGCGAACCAGAAAAGCTTCTGCCGATCACAATTCAACAATGGATCATGAAAGAATGGGTAACTCTCAAAACGTGCGGATTCTTCCTGATGTAAGAGGTGAGTCTCCTTTTTGTTTTGTTGGTTTTGGCGTTGACATCATCCTAGAGCACAACGTTCAGTGACTCTTACAAAAAACAGTGAAAATGCAGAAAACTGCTGAAAGATTCTGTGTAAAGAATTGCAAGTTGAGTCACAGCTAACAGCTTCATCTGAATTTAGAGCCTCAAGGGCCACATTCCTGCTACCAGTTTTACGTTTCTTGCTTCAACATTCCTCATCCTCAGTAAGGGTGGGAATCAAAAACTGGTTCTTGTTGAGAACCAGTTCCCATTGTTTCAATTACTAGGAATCATTCACCGTTTTTGCAAACAATTCCCTTATCAATTCCAGTTGGCTTGAAACAAAGTGTGACGTCACCACACATGTTGCGTGGGTTATGCATTTACTCAGCAGGAAACATGGTGCCGAAGCGGCACAAACGCTCAAAGGTTTGGTTATACTTTACGAGAAACGGTGACAATAAGACAACTTGCAATATTTTAAAAGTAGATATTTCATCAAAGGGAGGAAACACTATGGATAATCAAAAGCATTTGTGCACAAAATACGTGATTACTCGAAGTAAATGTTGTGTTTTTGACCCATTCCAGACTAGTGAATTTCAACGCAGCTGTAGCAGTGGTGTTTGCACGTCCTCTCTTGTTATCGGTGTTAGGGTTAGAATATGTTAGATTAGATAACTAATCAACTAACGCTGCCTATCGTGTTTGTGTCATTTGCATTTTAAACACACCTCCACACTAGCAGAGTCCAGAGACTAAAGTCTGACCTAGGGTGAGATTTTGCTCGCCATGCAAAAGCTACAGCAAGAAAATGACTCTGCCTTTACAAGGAGCATAAAAGAGAACATTGTGAAAGATCTTTTCAAATGATACCATATACAACTGATCATGTATCGTTAATAAAGTGACATGTATAATGGGGACTGTGTGCAATTAATTTTTGTCACCTATTGAACTACTCTGGAATTGATAAGGAATTGGAATGATAGACAGAATCGACAACGACATTGATATAAAAACGTATTATCTAATTTTCCAACCCCTACTCCTCAGAATGTCAACAGCTTCTGACCCACTGATTCAGAACAGGTGTGTTGAAGTAGAGAGAGAGAGTGGCTGAAATGCCTCTTTGAGGACCAAATGCGGGATGAATGGATGAAGAACAGAATCATAATGGATCTCCTGGAGGTCAGTTTACAGGTCAGCACTAAAACTCTGCTGTAAATTTGCTTTGGCTCAGAGTAATCTTCTGTTGTCATGGTCACAGTCTGTGTTTGTTCAGTGACAGCGCTCTTTCTCCTCTCAGCTTTAACTTGCTGCTGTTACAAACCGCTGATGTTGAAATCTTCTAACAAAGCAGGATCTAAATCCGGAAGTCATGACTGACGACTAGCTGTGAGTCATTTATTACCTGAGATTCATCACCTATATAGTAGGAGGTTCTGTGTGAGATTGGGGGAAGCTCTCTCTTCTTGGGAGGCTCTGCGCTGGGGGGGGTTCCGCAGGGCTCAATTCTCAGACCACTGCTTTTTGCAATTTATTTATTGCCGTTGGGGGTCCATCTTCCGCAGACATGGCATTAAGTTCCACTTATATGCTGATGACTGCCAGGTCTATTCTCCACTGTCTCTGGGGAACAGAGCTTCTTTTTTAAACCTTGAGACCTGTGCAAATGACGTCAAGGCATGGCTTGCAGCAAATTTCCTGTATGTTAATAAACGTAAAACGGAACTTATCTTGATCCACTCAAGCTGCAGCTAAGATTTAGGTTCTACTGTTGATTTGTGCACCTTCTCATCCCTCCAGAAGCCAGTTGTCACTAGCCTGGGGTTGAGACTTGATTCTGCTCTTAGATTGGACTCTCATGTCAACTCAGTAGTTCGGCCTTGCTGTTTTCAGTGACGTTGCCTACTAAACTCAAGTCTATTCTTTCCAGAACTCACTTGGAGTGTGTACTCCATGTGTTTGTGATCTCTAGGCTTGACTATAGTAACTCCCTCTATGCTGGGTTGGGTCAGACTATTGTGCAATTAGTGCAGAACAGTGCTGCTAGGTTTTTGACTGGAACTAGGAAAAGAGACCACATTTTTCCAGTGCTGGATTATCTTCACTGGCTCCCAGTATCATACCGGGAATAGTGTAAAATTCTGCTTTTTGTGTTTAAGTATTTCCAAGGCAGTGCCTCCGCCTACTTAGCAGAGCTCTTAATAAAGCATGTTCCCTCAAGGTCATTACAATCGGCTGACCAGAAATTGCTTATCGTCCTTCGCACCCGATTAAAGACTAATGGTGATTGGGTTTTTCAAGTCCTTGCACCCTCTCTCTGGAACCAGCTTCCACTCACAATCAAACAGTCCCCATCACTGGCAGTCTTCAAGAGCAGGTTGAAGACTCATTTTTATAGGATGGCCTTCACCTAAAGCTTTTGGTTTCTGGTTTTTATTTATTTATTTGTTCTTAGCTTTCTTATTAATTCAAATCTAAATTTTATCTCATTGGCATTTTATTGTTCTCACAAATGTTTATTTTGTTTTTAATGTTTTTATGACTTGCTACTTTTATCTTTGTTACTTTTCCTGTCCAGCACCTTGGGCCCCCTTTGAGGGTGATGGACAGCGCTATATAAATCGACTTGGACATTTAAAAATACCCAAAAAAGGTTATAAATGTGTCTGTCGATGTCTCTGAACCTAATGGGGGTGCTAGAGAGCTCAGGGTTTTAACAACACAAACTGTCAAAAGTATTATGCACAGATTTAAATCAGGATACTCAATTAGTACTAGATCCTGCTGTTAAATGCAGAGTTACTCCTTATCTATCAGTAGAATAGAAAAATAGAATAGAAAAATCAAAAATTATTTGAAAAGGGGACATATTGTGTAAATCTGACTTTTGGCATCTTTTTGTGCTATGCTCTGGGCCTCTACTGCCTTGATAAACACTCCAAATGTAACAAAAACCATCCATTATTGTCAGTGTTTGGTTTCAGGACCAATTTGCTTTTACAAGCCTTTTCAAAAGTCCCTTATTGTGATGTCACAATCAGGAAATTTGCTTAAAACACCCTCCCACCACCATTACCACCATCTGTCTACACTGTAGCTCTACTCCAAGCTCATCCCAGATATCTGAGCTCCTCGCCTCATGGTAGCCAGTCAGAGGATGGGTGGATAGCCAGAGCCCTGAAATGACTCATTCTGGATGGTACTGAAAAAACATTGTCAGGAATTGTGTGTAAAGAACTACATGAACATGTTTTGTAGCAATCATAGAACTACTATAACTTGCTTAAAAATTGCTATCATGTGTCAGCTTACAAAATAAACACTTTGGATTTGACTTGGCAACATTTTTGATTCAAACAATGATTCCTGCAGAAATTACTTTCTACAATGGGACCAATGAGTAAACACAGTCTCTTAAATCAAATCCTAAGTGCAAACTGGAGAGTGGGGTTTAAATAATATAAATCATGAAGCTATGTTAATATGTTAGAAAGTGATTCAGAGTAAGTGAACTGTAAAATCTCAGACAACACTGACAAGAAGCACAATCTGTTGTTTTGGACTCAAACTTATCCAGTTCAGCTTCTTGTTAATATGATAAAAGAAGTCAGTAACAACTTGCAAGTAAGCTGATGCGTCATCCCTGAGGAGAGAGGTGGAAGATCACAGTGGTTGTAATTTTCTATGGGAAAAAAATGCTTCCAACAATAAATACATGATAAGTTAGTGAATTCTTCTTTTGCTATTCAGAGGTTGGGGAAAATGTTTTTGTACCTGCAAAACAGGCATCTATGAGGCAAAACTACGTTTGGAAAGATTTGTATACACAATAAAAAACAGAAGTTTATCATACTTAGCAGAAATTGTGGTAAATAAAGAAGACTGAAGCACTGGGAGAATGAGTTAAGCAGCTCTAAAAATGACTAAATGAATCTGAAATACCCACAAGTAGCTCTAAATAAGCTTTGTTACACCAAAGACTAAGTTAAACTAATTATTACTGATACATTACGTATTCAGTGTTTCTAATTCCACAGATAAAGAAAAGAAAAAATCTAAAATATTTAGAAATTTTCTTTTGTCCTAAACGTCTGGGCTTGCATCGCCGATGACAAGAAATTATTATCTGAAAAAAGTTCATTTTTGTCATTTAAGAGTCAGCTCATGTGATTTTTATCTGAAATCCGACTTTCAGCACTCCTTTGCTGTTTTAGAAATAAAACATTCCCAATTCCTGACTACGTCTAATTTAAAACGAGACAGTCTTACTTTGCAACAGATCTACTTACAAATGCCAAAACATTATCTCGTGAAATAGTGCAGCAGCTTTGCAGAGCTCCACACATGCTGCTGGGTACTTACAGGATTTGATTCTGTTTTCAGCCTCGGCCCCCATGAGATGAGCAGCAATGCTTTTCCAGGTAATAGAATCCAGAATAAAGTAAACCACGTTTGGAGAGCTCTGATTTCTGCAGACAAGCGGAGTGCTGAGCCCGCTCTACGCATATGTTGGCAAAGCCTTTAGCTTGGCAAAGAAGCTCATTAAGCTACTGACAATCACTCCCACAAAGCCCCATCTGAAGTCTATTCACCGGGTGTGCACAAAGCACAGTGGAGGAATGCGAGCCTCATCAGCGCTGTTTGGGATGTTCGATGCACCTGTAGAATGGCTGATTTGTGACGATCAGCTGGGAGCAATAATCTGAGCAGAACTCTGGGTGGGAGCGCGGATCTCCTGCTGGGAGAAAATCTCTTGAGTGTTGCTTCTGCTGTAAGCTCGTTCTGCCAGCCACAGACAATCTGCTTAATTGCTAATACTGCTGAAAACTGTGGAGCATCAAACTGCTTAGGACAGTCCCCCAGCACTGGGCCGAAGCGTTGTTGTTGGTGCTACTGTTTGATCCCTCACTGTAACAAGACCAAACGCGTGTTTGGATCTGACGGAACTGTGACCATACAGATGGAGCGGAGCTCAGTGCAACCAAAGTCTTGAGACTGTTGATGAAAGCTTTCCACCAGCCTAACTAAAAAAAGAAAGGCAAAGAAAAAAGGCTGATTCTCTCCCACGACACGCGGGGAAGGGGGGAGGGAGGAAGCAACCCCCCAGTCTGGATGATGTATGATGTGGACCCTAAACAGAGGCTTGGGTTTTAACGAGAGAGAAAGGCGGCAAATAAAGGGAAGGAGGGAGGAGGGTCATGCTTGAATTATGCTGATGTGGGTCATAACGGGGGTGAACCTAGCCAGAGGAACGGCTGCTTGGTCAGTATGTACAGCCTGAGATGACAAGGTTGTTCCTGCGAGGCCTCACAAGTCCTGACAGTCAGAATCAGGCTGTTTCTGTTTAAAAGAAGGGACACACGCTTATCAGACGCTTGTCGCATGTCCAGAGGGGTTTTAATCAACTCAGAAAATAACCATTGGAAGTTAATCTGGCTTTTGAATCAAGCAGATCTAAGATAGTCACTAGTTACTAATTTACCTTCAATCTGATCTCACCATATATTTGTTTAAATCTTTGGAATTAGCAGCTGGAGTTCGAGAAGACCGCATTTCACAAAAACACAAAAATGGCTTTGACTCACGTTGCTGGTATTGAGTTGAGATCTAGTTGTAGCACATGATAACAAATAATAAGATATGGGCACATTTTTCCATTAGATCTGACAAAATGGCTATACCTCCCCTCAACATGAGGGATGTTTGTTTAAAGCTCCTGAAACCAGAGCGTTTCTTTGGTCATCTTTGGTATGTTCTTACTGTGCTGCTTTTCTAACTGCATGGTTGGTTCTTTTTTAAAACACAGGAAAGGTTTCTTTTTACCTTGCTGCTGACAGTTTTGTTCGCGGCTGCGGACTTCCTCAGAGCTAACGCTGATGGTGGCGTCACTTCCTACTCCATTTAGAAAAAACCTCACAGCAGATGACGTAGCACAACTGATAGGTCTGGTAGCTAACTCCACTTACTTCACATACGATGACACAATATACAAACAACTGGAAGACTTCGCCATGGGTAACCCGTTATCAGCCACCCTGTGCGAGTTTTTCATGGAAGACCTAGAACAAAAAGCCATAGCCCCCCCAAAAAACTGCTAAATAAGACTATGGAAACGCTACGTAGACGACATACTGGAAATCATACCAAAAGGACAAACAGAAACACTAACACAACACTCGAATAACATTGACGACACAGGCAACATAAAGTTCACATATGAGTCAGAAACAGAAGGCAGTATAGCTTTTATGGACATGAAAATAACCAGGCAGACCGACGGGACCCTAAACATGAACACATATAGGAAACCAACACACAAACAGACCAATACTTATTATGGTGTTATGGAAATTTTATGTTTATCATTTTTGATCATTGATTAAACTAACTGAATAATATTTGGATGGGTCCTGGCACCTATACGCCCCCACAACGCCAGGGATGACATCTCTCACCTAAACAACAAGGTGAGGACACAGACACTTGACTGTTCTTATGACTCAGCAGTTTTAACTGTATTGACATTGATTTTTGGTAGTGTTTAGCAAGAAATGCCTTTCAGATAATGTCAGCTCATTTTGATTCTTGGTTCTGATCAGCTGGTTACTACTGTGTTTGTTTGGGGGTATCGTAGAATACATGCTGTGGACTGTCTGCTTATGAACTCCAGCATCTTGAGAACAGCATACAGAAGGAAGCCTTCTTGTCTTCTCTGAAGATATGTGAAGTATGTGGACATGGTCATTGGAATTCTAACAAGTATGAGACTGATCGGATGTTTTTCATTTCACTCAATCTTCCGCTCACACGTTTTGTGTCTCCACCCGACTCTCCTCTCGGTGTCTCTTCTTCTCTCCCCACAGTTCTTTCACTGTTGTCCCCTACTGTCCTCTCCCTCTCTCCTTCTGTATCTTTATTTCTGTCATACTTATCTCAACAGTAACTTAACAAATACATTGAGAATGGGATTTTATAAAGGTGTTAAATTAAGTCTTAATTGGTTATTTTAATTTTTTTTCTTCAATGTAGTTTAGAAAGATAATGTAATTTCTGTCTTCCACCCTTAGCATACCTTGCTGTCTGCGGAGAGAAACAATGGGATACTAGTTTTTCTCTTTCAAAAGGCATCTGAGGATCTAAGGCAGTCAGTAAAGCCAAAGTCTGAAGTCAAGAGGTAAGTCAAAAAGTAGTGTTGTAGGAAGCATGATTTGTTTCAAGTGCATTATTCCAATGAGGATGGAAAGGAGAGAGAGAATAAGTGAGAATGTTTGGAGAGGGTTTGATAGGAGAGAAGTAAACTGTATCCCAAAAACAGCTTAGAAGAGAAAGAAGGTAAATAGAAATAGCAGAGGCTACAGGAAAGGCTGAGGATGTTGGAAAGGTTTGCCTCCTTCAGTCCATTTTCCCAGCATCAACAACCAGTTCCTGTTTGGGTCTTACAGCCACTGGCTCTGTATTTATATCACTGATCTCTGAACAAAATCAGTGGGGGTTCTTGGTTCTGTATTTTCATATATCTATGCATTTTTAATTTGTGTTTTATTGACTGATTTTTTTTAATGGCAGGTCAAAGGCTTCATTGGGGGATGAGCAGTGTCCCCGGAAATCCCTCCGTCTTAAAGGAGCGCAGAACCTTACACTGAGCAGAGAATTGACTCAAACACGAGAACAAGAGTACTACTTCAAAGGATTTGTCTCAGATTTTTAATTGTTGTCACCTTTTTTATGGAAAATTTATGTTTATTAATTATTGATCATTGACTCAATCAACTGAATGTAAATGTATGGCTCTATGCCTCTGATCATGCTCACTCTTTCAGACACACCCACACAAGCCACTCACACACACACACACACACACACACACAATCTCTCTCTCTCTCTCTCTCTCTCTCTCTCTCTCTCTCTCTCTCTCTCTCTCTCTCTCTCTCTCTCTCTCTCTCTCCCATTTCTCTATAAATAAAGTCTGTGAACAGATGTCCGGGGCATTTTGCCACAGTTATAACGGTTTGACTTGTCTGCTCATTGTCTCCTTCTCTCCACTATAGGAAATGGGTTATTGATAAACTTATTGATAAAATCCATGACAACCTTGATGGAAAAAAATGGCGCAATTTGAGAGTTGGGGTGTGAATAATCAACACAAAATGCATCCTTATGACTATTTTTTACCCCCAGGCTTTTAGGAGGTGATCAGAGGTCTTAAGGTCATTGTTACCATGAACTTGCATCCATCTCATTCTCATGAATGCATATATGCAGTGATTTATATGTTTATATAACGCCTGTTTAATTAACCAACATTTTTAGTGTACAGCGGCTTGTTTGGTTGTAATGCCTTGTGAATGTGGTTTATAAATAAAATTGGATTGGATTGGATTTATTTTCAAATTAACAATCAGTTGGCCTAAGGTTGAGCTGCTTAGATTTTGGGAGCCCAGGTTGAGGTCACACAACTCATTGTTCTGTTCTTTTTATATTTCAGGACATTGATTCCAGAGAGGCTGAGGCAGACAATACAGAGAAGACAATGGGCATCTACACAGTCCGAGCAGAGGGTCACGGTCCTGATGGTCCAGGTGATGGATGCTTTGCTGATGTTGGTACTGTGCTGGAAGGCGTGGAAGTTCTCCATAACCTGCAGAGTGTCAGCCATGCATGCGTGATGCTTTATGGACTGATCTATGCACTCAACTTGAGCTATCCAAAAAACCTGAAGCGTACTTTCGAGGTGTACCAGAAAATCCTGATGGACCTGGACTCAACCAAACTTTCACCAAAAGTGCAGGCACTGAAACTCAAATTTCTCCAGTAATATGGCTGACGGTAATGCACTAACACAACCCCTACATCCCGTGTCATGTTATTTCCCAGTCAGACTGGATCTTGTGTTGAAATGAATCCCTTAGTTCTTGAAGGGTGTGTCAGGGAAACACCTGTTTGATTAATGTGCGTCTGTAAAGTTTGTTTTTTCTTTTTGTCTCCAAGCCTTTAACAGGGAAATGTATCAGTGTGGCTTTGCAGGTGGGTTCATAGATGGGTAGTTTCTAAAGTGAGTTGGCTGGCAATGTTGTGCCTTGGCTCAAACCAGATTTTTAAAAATTGTTTATAAATTCAATGGACGCTAGATAAGTGTTCAAAAGATATTTGTTCCAAAAAAGTGCGTCAGTTCATACCAAAGCCTGTTTTTCTAATACTGAATGGAAACTATGGCCATAGGGACTTATTTTGAATGTAAACCTGTGTAACATTAACTGAAATACATAATTATCATGGAAAAATCACTTTAAGATATAGGGTATATCTTCAATTGACATTTTCGTTATGTATTTAAATAAAAGATTGACGTGTACATTCAAAATAAGCCCCTATGTTGTATTATTGCAATAGACAAAACAAAGCAGATAAAACTGAACAGACTGAAAGACCACAAGTTGAGAGTGTGTGTTGTAGATGGGCAGCTTAGCACTTTGCTCTGATGAGCTGAATTATCTGATATTTTCCAGATTTGTTTTACTTGTTTGTATTTCTTTCCTCGTGTTTAATTCATGAGGTTATTTCTACAGTTTAGTCACTCATGTAGTACTCTGGAAGGAGAAAAAGTAGGATGAGGGGGAATGGAGAGGAGTGAGATGGATTAGAAAGATGGAAGTATTTGTACATGCATTAATCATTAAAAAAATTCAAAGTGGACCACGAGGATACGTTCTGTCCTTTGTGTTTCATGTCATGGACGTTGAGAGGCTTTAATGCAAATAAGGTTGTTTAATCAACAAGGTGATCTGAATGTTCTTAAGCATCATTATTGTTTGTAATAAATGAAAAATAATTCAATAAATACGATGCATTTTGAATAGTTTGGTTGATTACGTAAGCATAAATGACATGTAATTCAAATAAATATATGCTATTTATCCGGCATAGATAACCTAATTTTTATGCAATTCAAACAATATTATTCATGTATTTGAAATAAATACCCTTCTTATTATTAATTTAGAGTAATTATACTTCATTAATACTAAATACATAAACTTGAGTATTATGCGTTTCAATTAAATAGGCTTTATTACACTAATGAATATGCATCATGTAAAGTTTATTTGGTAGGCTTGTCTAAAAATTACCTTAAAAAAGGTAAATGGGAATTTGTCATGTAAAAAATTACATAAATCTTAAGTTTTAGGGTTAAACATTTCTGTGAGTGGACTGCATCATCAGAGAGGGGAGAGCGGGAAGCAGAGGACGACAACGATAAACAGAGTAGGAAGTGACGCCACCATCAGCGTCAGCTCTGAGGAAGCTCGCAGCCGCGAACGAAACTGTCAGCAGCACGGTAAAAAAGAAACCTTCCCTGTGTTTTAAAAAAGAACCAACAATGCAGTTTCTTTGGTGTTATTTATATGTTTTTATGTTCTCTAGCTATCTAGGATGAGCGAGATCTCAATAACATAAAATTGAAACAATGTTTTTGATCCATTAGTAAGTCAGTGAGGATGCAGGGTCTCAGGAGGATGAAACTCTAGCGAGGGAAGTAGTGGAACACACGTAGTCATTTAAGGAACGCCAGCGTGATGTTATTCCCGTCGTTTCTCTCCCCCAACCCCATTTACTTTCTGTTGAGCCTTTTTATTTTTCAAGTTATTTGGTATTAGTCTCTTGTCTCTCTGCCTGTCCACTCCGTTACCCAAACAGATGTGCCCTATGTGTCATAAATTCACCAAATTTACCTTTGCAAAGAGGAATACGTAGGGCTCTGATGTGGAATGAAGCCGTTCTGCCATGTCGATGATTCAGATTCTATCAGAACATACTGTAACAAGATGGGGAAAATAAATTCTACATATCCATTTAGCAAAGTGACTAATGCATTATGTGGGAATTCTTAAACAGGAGGTTCGGATTTAGCTCTAAGGAATGGGGGTGGTGTGGTGGTGGGTCGGGGGGGGGGGGGGGGGGGGGTTCCTTTTCATCCTGAATGCAATCAGTTAAAGTCAGTGACTGAGAACACCCACAGTCCTCTAATGCCAGACCCTGTGAGCCCAGGATCAGTCTTTGAGCTACAACAGCATGGAGCCTCCATTATGGCCGCACAAACAGAAGGAAGCCTTATGAACTTTGCACAAACGCTTAGAGCTTCTGGGGCTGGACAGCTCTGGAAGCCGGACGGGATGGGTAGGTACCGGGGCGAGCTGCCAGTTCCGAAAAGCTTAGTGTTCGTCCGCCGAGGGCCAGACAAACCTGATATTGTCCGTGGCACTGCCCCGGGGGACAGCCTCTTCCCCTTTCTGTCCGCCACCGCGTCTCATTCACATCCCAGCTGATCCACTGGTTTGGACGTGACACACACAGGCAACAAGAGAAATGTTTATTCACACTATGAAGCAAATGTTCAAACCCTTTAAAAGCACAAACCGTAATCCCTTGTAAAACTCAACTCTATGCTTTGTTAGCTCTGCTTCAGCGACTTGTCAAGCTCTGGTCTTGTGTTTCATTTAAAAATCAAAGAACAATCCACTGTGTTTCCCAGAAAATATTCATAACAATGTTAATTCATGACGGACCTCTTATCTCTGTCGAGCAGCAATCGCTACACGCTATCTGGCTGCTATAAGATGAAACTGAAGCCGGAGGGACGTGGAATTAAACCAACCCTCTCTTGACCCATTGATGGAGCAACAGAAAGATGAAATTGTTGCTCCCCTACTGTTCTGCAAATGGAGAACAGAGAGTACAGGTGGTTCACGGCCCCACTAAAACCTTCACCTACGCGTCTCCATGTGGTTCCTAGAACTCTCCTCAGACCTGTCAGGAAAAGATAAATGCCAGAGCTTTGATGGGAGACTTGAAAATGAGCAGAGGCCGATGGACGGGAAGGTTGCTGAGGAAGCATGAAGACCGATTTACACTTTTCCCTTTATTTGGCAAATGTGCTGGTTTCACGCAGAGTGAGCCTTTTAATTGAACTTCGGGCTCATGGCCCATTTCACCGAAACGTCGTCTGTTAGTCAGTCTGTCAAAAACGGTCAATAAGCCTCTAACGTGGTGCTGGCAGATAGACGCGGGGCAGCCTGCCTTTGGCTGATACCAAAAGCTTTACGCTGCTTGCTGAATCAATATTACTACCAATATAGTTCTCGCCGGTGAGGTGTTTTTCTAATGTGTTACCATAGTAACAGGTGCCCCTGTCTTTCTTCTTATCACTGGAGGTTTAAAAACTTTCTGCATTGTGAAGCAGCCTTCTGCAGCGAGCTCCAGCGCGCGTGTCGCTCTCGGGTCACACTTTAATCACAAACAGGCTACAGCTCAACACAGCCGCTGTAAAGCTCCACAACCTGAATGTTTATGACCTGCGACTGCAAACGAGCAATTCCAGGAATGAAATCACCCACGTTTATGTGTCACTCTCTGTTTTTGTGGCACTTTAATAGTCAACTCAATCACTTCCAGATCCAGCCGAGAAGGTTGGGTGTTTTTCATTTTTAAAAGCCTTCCTCAAATGATACCAGCATTACCGCCCGTCTCCAGAGGCTGATAAAATCTTATTATAACACATCATTCAGAACAAAATGCTCCTAACCTTACATTTCTAAATGACATTTGTAAGGCCATTATTATTTAATTGCACATGACAACAAAGATGTAAACAACATTTTTTTCATGAGAAAACACCAGTTCAACAAGAACAGTTCAATATTAAGTCAACTGTAGTTTTCCACATCGTCATTTAAATGTGATCTCCATCAGGGTGCAGTGTGAACGGTCTACGCCCCTGAAGCGTACACAGAAAAATGGACGCTACGCATCATCGGACCAATTGTTGTGACCAGGTGATGGAGATAAGCTTGCTTCTTACATTGTTGGCATTTGATCATGCCAGTGTCCACTTCCTCCTATGCATAACTGTGACGTCACAAATTGATTTAATCAAGTTCGGATGACACGTGTGACTGTTTGGACTGAAGTTCCTCTAAAAATGATCTGATTAAGAACCACATATGAAAGCAGCCTACAATCTGCTGTTCAGACTCATAAAAAATAATCAGAAATTTACTCTGAAAGTAGCTGAAATTTTCTGCACATGCTCAGCTATTCCTAATAGTTAAACGGACTCACGTGTTGAATAAACCAGCGCAGTTGTACCAGAGTTAGATGGGAGAATAAACCTTGTGAGACCAGGCAGAGACAGACGGTCCTTCGACTGTCTCCGCCAGACCGCCGGCCATCAGAGCATCACAGATGGCACTCTCAGAGATTGTGGCAGCGACTTGGGGATCTCTAGTCCTCATTAACACACCTACTGAGCACAATGTGCACAACACCGTCTGCTCTGTCTCCGGATGTGCTTAACACTGTTTGTACGACACCTCCACTAAATAGGAAAACAAACATAACACCAAAAGCTTTAACCGAGCATGATTTCATGTCTGATCTGAATTAGAACTGATAAGAGTTCATGATTTAGAGTGAAATAAGTAAGAGATTAATGTGAGACCAGAACCAGGACACAAGCTTCTGAATTTTCTCTCTTTGCTGTGGACACGTTCATATAAAGCCTAAAGCTAAAAGCTAAATTTAATGATTTTTAGCCCCAGAATCAATAAACCGTTTCCCCCAGGTCACATTCAGCAAAAGAAGAGGCCTCCACTCCACAACTATTAAGAGTGTGTGCACAGCTGACACGGAATACAGGAGCAAACACCAGCCTGAGAATGAATTCATTAAGATAAACGCAGTGTCTCTCAGCGAATCGTGTTGGCATGGTAACCAGGGTTGGTTCACTCTGGACCCACAGCATCCAAATGGTTGGAGGGATCAGCGTGCACACACACACACACACACACACACACACACACACACTGAGACCTGCTCACAAAAGTACACAACCAAGGCTGAGATAAATCCTCCTTTTCAGAACCGGCACCTCAGCTGTAATTTGATGGAAATGTCCTGCAGGAAGGCAGGAAGCTCAGTGGGAAGATGATCATCGCCATCAGCGGCTTCTCTCTGAGAAACAGGTTGGACACGAGGTGCTGGCTGTGTGTTTGCTCCAATAATGTGATGCAGACAAGTAGGATTAATTATTTCCAGACAAAGGCTTTGTTCCACCTATAGTGTGATGGCAAGGGGAAGCAGAAGATGCCATTTAGTCACATGGCTTCTCTGGAAGATCTAATAGCCTTTTAAGGAGTGTCCTGCTGGCCACCTCACCTCAAGGGTCAGCCCTTCAGGACCAGTGAGGCGGATCAGCTCGTCGCACAACAAGGATTATCCCGCGGTGGAAAATACCAGAGGCCTCCGTCTCACATGGGAGTACAGCGAGAGGCAAAGAGGCAGGACCAATGTCTGAGACAAATTAAACATGTGTGAATGTGTGTGTGGGGTAGGGACAAATCTGTGTGTGTGTTTTCACCCAGACAGGCTCATCAATGGGCTGGCTTCCTCATCCTGTTGGTCATTCACTGAGATCAGACAGGAACGCACCACCATGTGTGGGCTGACTAATGTTTAGACGTTACACAGATTTACCTCAAATGACCTCAGCTTAGACCATTCTCCACAAACAACACCACACACTTTCTGCTCATCATGCCAGGGATTTTTTTAGGCCACAGTCCTTGTGTAAAACTATTTCTGTCCTACCTGTAGATAGCCTCCCGAACAGCCTCTGTTTGGAGCAGATGTGTCATGGTAAAGGCCAAATATGTCAAATTAGAAGTCCATGCGTGCAACAAAATGGGTTTTATTTTTTTACTTATACAAGTGCACAATTTATTTTTACAGTGTTTCATTTGTAGAATTGGCAGGTGTGTTTGTTCTTTAACAAATCTGCCTAAGAGTCAAAATTCCTATATATATGGGGCCAGACAAAATTACTATGAGGGTCTCAAATGGCCCCTGGGCCACACTTTGGACACCGCTTGTTAAAAAGATAACAAAGGATTGATTAGCTAATGGCTAGCCAGACCATTTCCAATACCTGAAATTTCATAGTGATTTAATGTAACTTCAAATGTTAAATTCGTGTGATCTCTAAGTGTTCCTTCTCCCAGCACAGTAGCATGCAACAAATACATATGGTAGAGATTATGAATTTTACTTCTAAAATAGCCACGTTTCCTATAGTAATGGGATTATTATTTTATTTTTTTTACCCATGTGCTTTGCCAGCATGTTGTAGCTTCAACAGCCCTGCTTTTATTCCTTCTTTTTGTGGAACTTTAGTCATTTTCCAACAGTTTCTTTGAACGCTAATGCTGGAGTGGGAAGGGGAATCTAGTAGCACAATAGCTCCACCGAGCATCTTCTTCACCAGCAGCAACTGGGGTTTATCCTCATTTCTGACCATATTCACAGGAAATCTAGGGAATTGGTCCTTTTCTGCTGGTCTATCACTATATAGGGAGCATAAGTCACTTCCACACAATGGGTCCCCGGAAGAACAAAAAAATGAAAGCAAGTCAACGAGGCTAAAAACGCTATTTTCTAACCCGCTTTGCCTTACGCCCTGGATCGCACCTATGTTGTACTGCAATTTGGGTGAAAAGTAATGATGGGTGTTTCGACCACGCCAGTCACGTACTTTTAGATTTATCAGCTTGTAAAAGTTCGTAATTAGCATGACTACACATCAGAAATCGGTTTGTCACATATGTGACATCACCACATAATCTCCTCTCCCCTAGAGTAGCTGCTACTTACCACATGACCAGATTTATGGTGGTTCTTTCCTCCTGGGGGAAGTTTGCTGAACTTACAGCCCTTTTCCCTCAGTTCTCTCCGTGTCTGGTTCGATGACGTCACTTTCGTGAAGCACATTTGTAGTTCTGGACTTATTTTCACACAAAACCTAAAATATCATTCCCCCTAAATAAGCTCATTCTTGGTATCAAAATGTGTCTTTAAAGTTCAGGGACATCAAGTGTGAAATCCATGGCACAAAACAAGCAGAATTAGAAAATGTCGTTTTTAGCCCCGTTGACTTGCATTCGTTTTTCGTTCTTCCACGGACCCATGGTGCGGAAGTGACTTAGGCTCCCTATAGCATCAAATTTAGGTCGGAGGTCTAACTTACATCTAAAAATAGACCAGAAAGTAACTTTTAATTTGCAGACACAAACATCCCATCTGTCTAGCTGCAAATCAGAAAGCTCTGCACCAGACCTTGTTATCGTACAAAGAAGACATAACATCTTCTGGCAAGGTCTCACGCAGAAGCGAGACTCCTGCATTTTTTACTCTGAATAAAGTTCATCCACCTGGAATCATAAATGACTGTACAAACAGGGTTTCCCCAAGCGCTTTATAAGCCTGGCAGCCCACCAGGCTTTGCTTGGCCAGCAGCCAGGCTAAGTGTCATGCCGCGCCCTCCTCCCCAACCCCACCATGTCCACTGACACGAACGGCGCAACAAAACTACTGCCCGCCATCAGCTGATACTTGAGACACAGCAACGGAACGTGTGCAACCCCCCCACCCCCGCTCTCATGGAGGAGCGCTGCGGGACGGAGAATGCGACCCCCCCCCCCCCCCCCCCCCCCTCCGATTCCGCCAGGCTTTTCTCATTCCCTGGGGGAAACCCTGGGTTGAAATAATCAAATGTGTTGAATGAACAAAATGTTTCAATCCTAAAATGTTTGAATAATCTGTGCATTTAATCAATGATGTGTTAAAACGAATATTTTCCCTGCAATGATTAATTTCAGATCTTAAAGAGCAAGTCAACCCCTACCAGAGTCTAACTCCACTCCCACTTCATGTTTGAAAAATGCAACACATGCTGTTGCCTGGCAGACCGAGAGGGCGGAGCCGCTAACAAATACACACACACTCAGGCTCACGACAGCATTGTGACATCATAATGTACCAGTTTACATCATAGCATACTTCTTAGCCAATAGCGGTGGAAGATTTAAATTAAAATACAGTGCAGAGTTTTTACCTGACAACGGCACAACACTGCCAGTTTTAGGCAGAATATTTAAATTTTAACTAAGATGCACTGAAGTGCCAAATTATTGACGACACGTGTCTGCAGCACGATTAGACACTCGTTTATTTAGTTTATCAGCAAAAAAAGTTTATTTGGGGGTGACTTGCTCTTTAAACTACACCAGGGGTCGGCAATCCTGGGCACTCGTGCCACTGTTGGCACGCAAAGGGTTAACTGATGGCACAGCGCATTAATCTGAGAAGATGTGTTGAAAAATAAGTGTTGTAACGGACTGACTTTTCTGTTAATTGTTTTTGTTTTCTTGTTTGGACACTAAACGCGTTAAAAAGTTGAAATGTGATCTCTCAGCCTTCCCGCCTGGCGAAGCGCTCTGTCGGCTGGTTGCCTTGGCAACGCGTGTGCTTGTGTGTCGGAACAAAGACGTGGCACAGCATAAGAGGAGGTTCGGGTGGATATTTTTAGTTTTTATCTTGTTGTTCGGGATTATCTCAGTTGTTGATGCAGTCACTGTGATATTTGGAAGTTAAAAATAAACGGAAAGACGGAAATAACTGCGTTATTATTAGTAATAAAACGCCACACCCACGCGATGGCCCGCCGGTCCAAATCAAAAATTAGAGCGAAAAGACAACATCCAGGCCGCTTCTTGATGACGGTAATCTACCTGCCGGTACAGTGAGGATGTTTCTAGCTAGTTAGCCCTGTAAAAAATGGCATCTAAGCGAGCAAAAAAAGATAATTCCAGGTCTTTTATGACAACTTGGACAGAAGACTGGGGTTTTGTGCAGCAAAGAGATCGTGCTGTGTGTGCTTTTTGCCTCGAGAGTGTTGTTTGCCGTACCTCCAGTGTTAAGCGGCATTTTGAGACGAAACATCAAAAAGATTTCAAGGACGAGGAAGAGAAGGCTGAATCAATTGCACGTGCTGTGTCAAGATATGAGAAGCAAGCAAGTACTCTGAAAGTTTTTACAGCTACTAAACATCATGGAACTGAAGCAAGTTTTCGTATCGCACACTGTATTGCTAAACATGGAAAGCCATTTACTGATGGTAACTTTATTAAAGAGGCATTTCTCTGTACCTCAGACATGTTATTTGATGGGCTTCCAAACAAAGATACTATTAAAGCAAGGATTCAAGACATACCTGCATCAGCCAGAACTATGGAAAGACGCATCCAGGAAATGGGTGACAATGTCAGAGCCCAACAAACAGCTGGTTTGAAAGAAGCCCAGGTGTTTAGTGTGGCTTTGGATGAAAGCATTGATATCAATGATGTGCCACGTTTGGCTGTAATGGTAAGATACTGTGATGTGACAGTACAATAGGAACTTTTCTGCCTTACCCCGATGCCTGAAACAACACGAGGTGAGGATATTGCCGACATTTTTATGGAGCGTTTTGAGGAACGAGGCATTGACATTGCAAAGATTTTTGCTGTGACAACTGATGGTGCACCAGCTATGGTTGGGAAACACAGGGGGGCTGTTACTTTAATTGAGGAACAAATAGGCCATCCCATCACGAAACTGCATTGTATAATACACCAAGAAAACCTCTGCGCCAAGATGTCAAATTCAGATCTTAATGATGTCATGGCCACAGTGTCAAAAATTGTGAACTTCATAGTTAAGCAATCTGCTTTGACTCACCGCCAATTCCAGTCTCTGCTCGAGGAGATGGAAAGCTCATGCAAAGACATCCCACTCCACTGTGCTGTTAGATGGCTTAGCTGTGGAAAGGTTCTGGAACGATTTGTGGATTGTTTTGATGTGGTAAAAACATCTCTGAATGAAAAGGGGCAAAGATATCCAGAACTTGAAGATGAGAGGTGGGTTGAAAAACTTTTTTTCCTCGCAGATATAACTGGACACCTGAACGAGCTTAATCTCAAACTGCAGGGAGCAGGTCAAACTGTTTTGGACATGCGTGACACTTGGGAAGCTTTTGTTGGAAAGCTGGAAGTTTTTTTAAAGGATGTTGAAACTTCCACATTCCGCCACTTCAAACACCTCAGGGAGCTGTCTGTTCAGTGCAGCATCAGCACCACAGCAATACAGGAATGCATCCGAAGACTCCAGACAGAATTCGCAACGCGTTTTCAGGACTTTCAGTTGTATGGACCAATGTTTTCTTTTCTGATCAGACCAGAGAGCTTTGGTAATCAGCTGGATTTGTCTCTCTTTAACTATCTGGATACAGACGACATGGAAATGCAGCTGATTGAACTGAAAAGTTCAACTCTGTGGGGGACAAAGTTTGCAGAACTACGGCAGCAGCTGGAATCCACAGCTGTGCATGATCATGGAGCTTGCATTTTCAGTTGCTGGACGTCACTACCAGACAGGTTTAACTGTCTCAAGAACATTGCACAGGCTTTATTGACAGTATTTGGTTCTACATATCTGTGTGAGCAGATTTTCTCTCACATGAAGAGTGTCCTCAGTGCCTCCCGTAGCCGTCTGGACATTCAGAGACCTGTGTGCTCCTGAAAGTTACTAAGTGTGAACCCCAGATAACTCAACTAGCAAATGCAAAGCAGGGGCAGAAATCTCATTAGCATGTTTATCCTTGCAATAACATATCTTAGCAAAGTTTAGTTTATTCTTATCTTTGTTGTGACACCTTAAATATTGTATTTTCTGTGGTGTATGTCTTTTGATGTTCTTGTTATGGACAGGGTTTTTTAAAATACCTGATCTACCCTTTGCCAACACCGGTCAACAAATATAGTTCTATGAAGTTCAGTTTTAGGATGAAGTGGAAAAGAGATGTTATGCTGCCCAATACTGGATCTAACTGTAAAATTTCACAGTATATAATGTGTAACTTGTTTTGCAGTGTTATTAAATGTATGCTTTATGCAACAGTTGAAATGGCACACTGACTTCAAATGAAATTTTAAATGGCACTCATCACCAGAAAGGTTGCAGACCCCTGAACTACACCATCCTCTCTTGTGACTCAGGTCACAGCCTCTCTGCAATGCTTGCGAGTGATTACAGACACAACAGCTCTTTTAAGAACCACCTAACAGCCCCAGACACAAAACAAGCACTTTAGCTTACTGCCTCCAACCAGAAGGTAACCCAGACTAGGGAGTCGTATTCTGAACTGTCTACGGGCTCCGATACAAGAAGTCTACGCAATCGGCAGTGTCCATCTCGACCTCCTGACCCCCTGGATTACTAGGAGATCTTCACACAAGGGTGCGTAGCCTCGGCACAAATTGCGTTGGATGGTTTTATAAACAAATCTCTAGCTTATAAAACTATTAAGCCACAATCTCTCTCACATACTTACTAAAGGTTTAGCTAAAGCATCTAGCTGCATTACATTCAATCACATCATCTGTTCCATCCAATCGCTTCATGCGTTATATTCCATCATTTAATTCATACATTGTCTTGTATAACCATGAGATAAGGGAAAAGAAATAAATTCATTTTCATAAACTATATACTTGACTCTGTCTGAATTATTATGAAGTGTGTTTAATACGTAAAATAAATTAAAGTCTTCTGATTAAAAACTCAAAGATCAATCAAATTGATATTTCATATTTATATGGAATTATCCCATCTTATTGATCATTTAATACATATGTAGCCAATCCTTGATGCTACAACTAGTTCTGGCACTGCCGCCAAAGACCCTCGGTCAGCTCGGTGGACCAGTGTGTTTATAAGCTGCTTCTTCTGCCTGGTTAAACAGGCAGCCTGTTGGTTGGTCTTAGCACTACTGCCACCTAGTGGCTGGAGGCTGGTTTTGCACTCTTACATAAAAGAAAGATCAACATTATCAGACTGAACGTGCAGCAATAAATTCCATCGGAAGCGTTGATAGGCCCGCTACAAAAACAAGTCCAATCAGTAATGGAGCAGTGAACACCGGGGGTTTGTCAGGGGGGGGGGGGGGGGGCTCTTTGATGTTCAAAAGCTCTGAGAAAAATAGGCGAGGAGAGAACCATTTTCACATGAGGAGGCTTGAAGTTCAGAAGATGTTAGATCAAACACAGCAAACATTTTTTTTTCTGTTGAGCTTCAGCGGATCCAGATTAAAATCCTCTTTCACTGACAATCAGCAGATGTCATTGCAAATCTACCCCAAGCAGCAATAGGACTTAAGGGAAATAAACATGTTTTTATTGATGTAGCAAATTTAAAGCACGGTCAAAGTGTGCTCAACATTTCACAACTGTTTTGTAAATGTTCACTTTTGGCTTAATCCAATACATCTGCTGTGGTCTCTGGTATTAATGATTGACTTTTGCCTCCAGGAGAGAGCAGAGCATGTCTTAGATAGTAGAAGCTAACCAATAGCATTAGCAGCTCCACAACAGAGCAGAACCCCTCCAGCTTGTGTTAAAGACAAAACATCAATGTTAAAGAGCGAATGGAGGCAGTGGAAGAGTTGTGTTGCTGTTAGCCAATCAGAGGTGAGATGTCCAATTATCAGGAAATGTTAATTATTAGGGCTCCAAATCATGCGGTTTCCTTGCTGATGGGGAAGTATTAACTAGGCTTTACTGACTGGAGCAGTTGTAAGATGGGTCAGAGTGAGGGATCGTCTCGGATGTTTCTTGCTCATCAATCACAAACTATATCCCTATAAACAGAACCAAAAAATAGCAAATATTTCTAATTTGTACAAATTAACAGCCGTCAAAATTGCTACAAATGCATTGGGAATGCTGCATTGAGAAATCAGCATCTTCATTAATTTCAGAGCTGCTCATAGAAGCCAATTAGCCAACATCAGGTGTTTCTGCCCACAGGCATTATTCCACACAAGCTCCTCTTGCTCCATGAAAACACAGCAACCAACCGGGCTTCGCTTGATAGGTTATAGTTTTTTGAGTTTGATTATCTAATTTATACTACATATGTTCCATAAAATATGACACTGGATACTTGAGACTGAGCGTAGCACTGACTCTTAAAACTTCAACTCATTCTAAATTATTCACTGCGCCCGCAGGGGCCTGCTGAGCAAGTGCACAAACCTGACATTTTCCTGCAGCTCAAAGATGGACACAGGCAGCTTAATAAATTACACGGTACCCGAGAAATTTATGGCTGCACGTAAAGCAGCACCTGGAGAGCCAGAGAAGAAACAGGCACAGTTTCCTTGTTAGGAGTAGCATGAAACGGGTGATAAAAGCAGCAGGTTTAAATCCTAATGGTACTATTCATTTGAAGCTATTGTAAAAAGGAAAGAACAGAGAGTGCCAATGAGCTGGAGATGGAACCGCAAGGCAAAGAGTGTGTGTTCAAATATCTTATCAACAGCAAACCACAAAGACAATCTTGGAGGATTTTGGATCTAAAAGCTCTCAGTGTGTAGAAGAGCTGCTGCTACTTGAAAGGTTGTTGGAACTAATAAAAATGCCTACTTCAAACTGTAACATGAAGCACAGACTGAAAGTTGTATTTCACAACATAAAAGCGCAGGCAGGGCATTAAAACCTACTGAAAGTAACTTTAGGAGTTGGCTTCGTTGTCGGGCTAGGGCCAAACGTCTGGCTGCAGACAGAATCCAGAAGGTGGAGGTCTGGGACACAAAGGTTTTTCTAAACAACTTGTTAATGTATTTGTTTCCACTTTTGTTTTTACATGTGTATTTTCTTTTATTCTATAGTAAATACTGAATTCCAAGTTGTATTCTTTTTTTTTGTTAACATATGCAAGGTTCCTACATCTGTGGCTAAATGGAATCTCCGTGATTGTGTTTGTGTTCAAAACCTGGCATGTTAGCAGATTTCCTATAAAAGCTCTAAATCATTGATTATGTAGAGTGGCATACATATTTATTTGGATGCTTTTTAAGCTTGATTACTACCCTACACTTTGACCAATATGATGTGAATTTCCATATAAATATGGAAATCCAGTCTGATTGGTCTTTGAATGTTTAACCAGAAGATTTAGAATTCTTTGTTTATTCAGGGACTGTAAGAAACTTCATATTAATTCAAGAAGAGAGTGACGTTTGTAAAGAGTAAGAAATTTATTTCTAAACAATTAAAAACATGACAACTATGCCACTTTATGTGATGAATGAATTTAAGTGGATGGAATGTGAGGTGTGATGATGTGTGAATGTGATGTTATCAGAACTGTCGTTTCTGAAGAAACTGAGTTCTGAGTGCGAGTGAATTTGGTCTGCTATAAATTAACAAAGTTGGTTCTTATCAAAAACACATTAGACGCAATCTGTCGAGTCTACGTACTCTGATCGGAGACCCCCATAATAGATCTAGAATGTGTTGAGGTCCAGGGACCACAGAGGTATCGAAGTCCATAGAAGAAACTGCAGTACCGATTAGACCGGTCTCGAGATGTCTCCAGGTCACGACAGTTGTTTTTGCCTCTTAGGAATAAAGGTTGGTTTATGCGCGAGGTCCGCACGGCTCCGTGTGGAAAAGTTGCATCATTTAAACAACCACGACGCCCCTCCACCGCACCTCCGCACGGCCCAAACTTTCCGCACCATGCACCTAGGAAATTTTCTAACCACGTGGATGGTCAGACGAGGAAAAATATGGCGGATTGGCCAGAACTAGTATGGCAGAGGTTCGTAAATGCACACATTTGTATGATTCAGCTCTCAAAGATCACTGGGATCAACATGTAGTTAATAATTCTTGGAGAGAAATAGCTTGCACTGTCGGAAAAGACGAGGATGCTGTTAAAAAATGCTGGAATGCCATGTTGTAAACAACAGTAATTTCTACTTCTACTATGGTGTAGTGTTGGATGCATGCTGTAGAGCTCCATGCTGCCCCCTACAGTTTGGGAGAATATTGGCTCACCGCAGAGACAAGCCGCATGAACCATAAACTCTGCAAGTTGTGAAGCGCGTTCCATCCGCGAGCCGCATCACCAAGCGGAAAGTGAATGCGTCAAGCATAAACCAAGCTTAACTCTTAAGGAGTTGAAGTTGGTTCAGCTGTATTCTGAAGGAATCGTTTGCGGTCAGCTGTAGCATGCAACAGGTTTTTGACAGCTTGTCAAAGATGCGATGGGAGCAGAGTTTCCCTCCGATGGCCAATCATAGTTAGGCTCAACTGAACTATTCAGAGAGTGATGCTGTTTTAAATAATGGTCATTTATTGATAAATCAGAACTTGCCCAGTAAAGGGGTTTTGCCAACAAACTCAGATACAAACCTCCCTCAGATATGAAGATGCTGATTTTGTGATAAGAAAATATCTATGTGCAGTGACGTTAATTATAACTTGCGTCATTGAGATATGGTGAATGTGTCTTGTCCAGTCAGTGCGCTGATTAAATATATAGGTCATTTATTTCATTCATCCTCATTAATCTTTCAATGTAATAATAATATTCATTCCAACATCAGTAACTTAAGAACAGATTATTCCAAAATTAATATTAGTATTCATATAACATTTGTTCATTCAACCATATTATTATTTAATGATTATTTCACTTATGAGTTGTAAAAGTTCTTCTTTCATGAGAGTGAGCAATCCTGCGGTCTTATCAAAAGAAGGCTTTGTTTGGGAACATAGGCTGACATCTTGTTCCCCCTGAAATGTCAACAAGGGCTGCAGAATCTTCTGGGCTTTAGAAGACAGAATAGAAACTCCACTCAGATAGTGGAATTAGGTCTGTAGGTGACCGGACACTGTGTAGATCAATATGTGGGTGAAAACTGACCATTTCTGGACGTTACAATTATTTACCTGAACATTGCAACAATGCTCTAAATGAATAGTTCACCTGTCTTATAAATATGTTATTGTGCTTCAAATAATTTCAGTTTGAATTCGGGATATTGTCAGAATAATCTAAGAAAAAAATCAAGCAATTTACAAGGACTTCAGAAGCCAAATACTCTGTACATTTAATCTGAAATGGTAAATACCTTGTATTTAAATAATGCCCTCTAGAGTCCTAGAACCCCCCAAAGCACTTTACAATTTAATTTTCGAAATGAAAGAATATTGCAGATATGCATGTTCTTATCGATGCAGATTACGTCAATGTAAGTGACCTAACGGCTTATTTACTCCCAGCATCTTTTTTTAAATTATTCATTTCATTTATTATTCAAATAAAAAAAAAAACAATACTAACAATAAAATGAGGTTTCTAAAACCAAGAAAATGAAAAGGGAACAGAAAGAAGAAAACTTATGTTATCTGCCCCTTTTTAACTAAAATGACATTTTTACACTGAAATAACAATAATTATAAATTAGCCTATACAAAGTAATAGTTTGACTGGTTAGCTAACTTGAGTTCAATTTGTAAAGAAGAAAGAAAAAAAATTATAGTAATAATAATTCAAAAAGCAAAAAGATTTTTGCACAAATACCTATTCATGCATATATACATTAAAGTGCATCGCATGCCCATATGGTCGCACATACTTCATCTACATATACATATAGATATACACACTTATCCACTACATATACACATAAACAAACACACATACATATTTATACATACACCATGAACATACCTACACACATCATCTATAGCTTTATATGTTTTTTATATAATTGATTTGCACGTATATGATTCCAGTATTTCATTTTTAATTAGTTTTTTGAAAGTAAATATCGTTTTCGCATCCTTGATTACATTACCTAGCTTATTCCATATTTTAACTCCACATATAGAGACACAGCGCTCCTTTATAATTATTCTATGCTTAGGTATTGTAAATAATTCATGTCCTTTTAGTTCCTATTTACTCTGTCTTTTTATAAATCTTCTAATAAATTTGTAGGAAGGTTTTTTTTTTGTTTGCATTATACATAAATTTAGAAATTTGTAGTCCACTAGATAATATAATTTTAATGTTTTTGTTTTTATAAATAATGGGTTAGATGGATCTCAGTAATTATTCCTTGTAATGATTCTTATTGCTTTTTTTGCAATATTTAGATAGAATTTGTATAAGTTTTATATATTGTGCCCCAAATTTCTATACAATAGTTCAAATATGGTGCAATAAGTGAATTATATGATACATATAGGGAGCTATCATCCGGTGACCATTTTACTCTATGTAACATTGCAATTGTTTTAGCTATTTTAGTTTTCACATCATTTATATGTGGCTTCCAAGATACATTTTCATCAATTATAACTTCCAAAAATTTTACTTCTTTTACTCTTGTAATATTAATATCATCGATACTTAATAGACTTGTATCATTTGAGTTACTTTTACTAAATACCATGAAACATGATTTATCAGTGTTTAATGAGAGTTTATTCCCACCAAGCCATACTTTTTTGTCATCTCAGTTTGTACTGTTTCTATCATCTGTTTGATATTATCTCAGGCACAATAAAAGGTAGTGTCATCTGCAAATAGAATACATTTTATTATATTTGATATAGAAGCAATATCATTTATATGCATAGTAAATAGTTTTGGACCCAGTACTGACCCTTGTGGTACCCCACAAGTAATATCACGATTTAATGCCATTTATTTGTACATATTGTTTCCTATTATTCAAATAACATGTTAGCCATTTTAGAGCCATTGCTTTAATACTATATTTACTAAGTTTTTTAAGAAGAATTTCATGATCTACTGTACCAAACACTTTTAAAATCAATAAAAATACTTATGAAATGGTTCTTTTTTTCAATGGCTTCTGATATTCCTTCTGTAAGTTCCATTAGTGCCATGGAAGTTGAATGATTAGTTCTAAAACCGCACTGACTGTCGTTTAATATATTTTCTTTTGCCAGTAATTAATTTAGTGTAGTAATAAATAGTTTTTCTAATATATTTGAAAATTGCGACAGTAAGGATATTGGTCTGTAATTGGAAAAAGTGTGTTTTCACCACTTTTGTATATTGGTATGACTTTCGCTATTTTCATGTTATCAGGAAATGTCCCTGTTGTAAAAGATAAATTACATATGTAAGTGAAGGGATGGATGCTATTTTCTATTATATTTTTTATTAATGTTATGCCTAGATCGTTACAGTCAGTAGTTATTTTATCGATGCATTTATTTACAATGATTCTTATTTCATCGCTAGTTACTGGACTCAGAAGTATACTATATCTATTACTTGTTATTTTTCCACTGATGTTATAATTAGTTCTTTTAGGAATGTTGTTTGCTAAGTTTGGTCCCACACTAGTCGTTTGCTATTGCGCTAGTTTCACTAATTTCCGACTGTCCATTTACAAAGTATTGTGGAACAGTTGAAGCGGTTTTATTTCTTTTTGTTACACTATTTAGTATTCCCCAAGTTGTTCTGATATTATTTTTATTTTTGTCTAATAAATTGCTATAATAATCCTTTTTTTTGTTTTCTTATTATTGTAACTAATTAATTCTTGTATTTTTTTACCTATTTTCTGCTTCACTTGTTCTTTGCTTTAAAAAGCATCTATATACGGTATTTTTTTTTCTTACAGGCATTCTGCAGCCCTTTTGTCATCCATAGATTGTTCATCCCTTGTCTTTTTGTTTGAATTTTGGTTTTACAGTTTTTAGCAAATTGGTTCCACATTATTCTTAAAAATGAGTTGTAAGCAATGTTTACATCTTTAACATAAACTGTTTCCCAGTTTTGTTGTTCCAAGTCTCTTTTTAGCACATCTATAGCGTTTTGTGACCTATCTCTTATTAGTCTTTGCAATTTATGTTGAAATTTAATCCGATTATTGTTACGGACTGTAAAAATTGGCAGGTGATCGCTGATGTCTGTCATTACAATTCCACTTCTCTCTATTTCCCTTGCAACGTTAGTAAATATATTATCTATTGTAGCTGAACTGTGTGCATGTATTCTTGTTGGTTTTGTTATCAGTGGAAACAGACCCAGTAGATAGATTGAATTTAGAAAGTCGTTTGCAGTCTTTGAGTTATTTACATTATCCAGATCAATATTAAAGTCTCCACAGAGAAATATATCCGTGTTGCAGATTCCACTCAACATTTCAGTAATTGTATTTGTAAATGATTCTACACAGGATCCTGGTGCTCTGTATGTACAACTTATTATTATGTTTTTTGTCTTCTCAGAACTTATTTCTATAGTAATTATTTCCATTACATCATTGATGGCTGTTGACATGCTGATGGATCCTTCAACAAGTGCAGCGGTGTGTTTTTCATCATGGACAATGAGGCTTTAATCGTGGCAGTGGAGAGGCACAATTTTTATATGACATCAGTGTTATCAAACTCTCCCGGTGTGTACTGGCACACCGCAGAGCATGCGAGTAAACCGTTCTGCTGCTGTTCTGCACCACTGATGCCTCCAGTGTGGATTGGGGCTTTCAGTAAATTTCTAGCCTGGAAATCTAGACAGGCCATAGCAGAAGAAAACGTATTTTGCTCTACAGGACAATATAACTATGCTCCATTGTAGTCTCAGAGCAGTTTTGCGTCTGGCCAATCACAGCGCTCTATGAGTTTGGTGGGTGGGATTAGTAGCGGCCATCACTGTGACGAAGCGAAACAACAATAGCTCATTTGAAACAGCTTTGGCATCAACTTTGGACTATTTAGACTTTGAGTCTAGAGCAGATAGAAGTACAGTACTTAAGTCCTTTATGTAGAAAATGAATTTATTTGCATCTTCCTCGTGTTGTCGTCTTTTAATACGCTCCAAACAGAAGGCTGCAATTTCAGCTCCGGCTCGTTCCTGTGCCTGCATCTTTCGCGGTCCACTTTGGTCTACATAAATTACCTCATCAGTGTTTACCAGCTCTATATCTTAGCTGATAAAATAATACAATTTAATATACTATAAATAATAATATAATTTAAGCCACAAGTTAATTTCATTTCAAAAAGATTGTCATCTTCTAATTCCATCTTGATTTCACATCTCTTGCTATCCGGTGTAGATACTTTGCAAATGAAGATTCAGACTCACATTAATGTAATGCTATGAACGGGTGGGTTACACAATATAACAATACGTGTTTTCAGAATACTAACACGTGCAATTTCCAGACTGCAAAAGCTTCCAACCAAGTGCAGACTCAAAGTGCCTGCAAAAGACAGATAGAAGGTGTTTTCAGCATCATGATGACACAAAATGTGTGTTTAACGCAGATAATATCATCACTGCAGAAATGAACAAAAACACTGGAATTATTTGTTTTCATTATAAAGTGTACCCTTATTATTAATGCTCAGTACACAAACACTCTTAACGCTTCAGTAACAGAATAACACTAGTATCTTTTGAATACTTATGCCCAGTTTTAGATTAATTAATGCACATTCTCACTGAGCTCTGTAGAACACATTTACAGTAATCTCTGTAGGGCGCTCAATACCATTTGTGTCACACACTGACCTTGTCTGCCCTGAACTAGAAAACACAAAACTATCCATGTTCCATTGTCCCATTTAGCAAAGCAGAATATTGCTCTCTCATGTAATTTAAAGAAAAACTGTATAAACCACACAAAACTTAGTTTTCATTGCTGCCTGTTGCTCAACATTTTGGGCTGAAGAAGGCTGAAAGGCAGCAGCTGTAAAACGCTCTAAAGAGGGAGTTCATTCAGGCCTTAGAGGCATCAAGTGGTTGGAGCAGAAAAGAGGCTGGCTTCATCAGGTTGTGAGTGCACGTTAAAGTGCTGATGGAGCAGCATCATTTAGCGGCTTTACTATGGTCGGCACTGAGTGGGATCAAATCCAATTTGCCTAATCATAAAATCGAACCTCCAACAAGACAGGGTGAAGGAAGGAAGTGGAGATAAAAATCATTAGTGCTGGCGTGCCATCTGTATCTATAGAATCTGACATTTCCTATAACAATGCAAGCTGTTGTAGAAAAGGGTTTAATGTGGGTTTGGATTCGTGGTTTGGAACACGTTCTGGTAACAGATTGACCAATAAGGAAGAAGGCACAGCTGATTTCCCAGTAGCTGCATGCGGTGGCTGGATAATCAGGTTAACTGGTGACTGAACATGTAGCGTTTCCAACCTGACAACAGGCCAACAGAACAAAAGAGGAAGAGGTCTCACTTACTGAAAACTGACAGAAATGTTTGTTTCAAAAATACCTTTTGGTTGCTTAAAGCCAAAAGATTAAAAGCAACAGAACAGTGATTAATTGAAGACCGGGTCAAACTTCAGAAGGAGAGAAAACATTGGTAATTTTGAAAAAAAAAAAAAAAAACGATGAATCACTAATCAGAATGCACAGATAAAAGAGATTATCTTATTTGGTCAAGGTTTTATTGCAGTATGAGTAAAGTCTATCATGTCTATCCTTTCAAGACGGTGGGAGACATTGAGTTCATCCTTTCAGGTTTGCATAGCAGAGAAAAAATCATTTGGGTCTTCTCATTTATTCACCTCGTCTTCCATCAACTTCGAAGTGGGTGGAACAAAGAGTATGTTAACACAATGAATTTTCATGAATCAAAACAAGCTGCTCATGCCTTTGCTCATGCCTGGCACATTGCGTTACCATGGCGATGCAGTTTAAATCATCTTAAAACGTTGTGTCTTGAACAGCTAGCCACTTCTACTCACCTAAATAAGATCTCTCACCCCACATCTTAAAGAGCACACAAACCAAGCCAAGTGTATGCCTTTTTGTCTTCTAGGGTAGAGGGCACAGAGAGCACAACAACTCCAAAAGACTGGTCCTCGAGTGCTGCTATCCAGCATGTTTTAGTTGTCTCCCTTCCCCAACTCACCTGATTTTAATCGGCAAGTAATTAACAGGCATCTGCAGAACTTGATGAGTTGCTAAACAGGTGATTCAACCATTGAAATAGGTGTATTGGAGCAGGGAAACAACTAAAACATGCTGGACAGTGGCACTCAAGGACCAGGATTGCCTACCGTTGTTTTAGTCCATCTGAAAGTTGTATTGATACCAGTTTGTCAATCTGCCACTCTCATTTCTGCTTCCTGCTCATGTGTAGTTTTCAGTTCAAACATCAATAATACAACTGGGACTGTGGTCTTTCCAGCCACTCCCATATCAGTTCAATAATGCTAATCCAATGTTTGTCTTGTCAACTGTCAGCTGCATGTTTTGGATCACAGTGGGACTTATTGAAAACAGAATTAGGAGATAGATAGAATTGTGACGGACTCTCTAATCTAATCATCTCAGTTGGTCAATGGACCACTGGAACTGTTCCACCGCTCAACCAAATGTCACGTGAGAAAAATCTTTTGAAGAGCAGAGGAATTACAGAGCCTGTTGGCTGGATCCAGGCTCTGCACACTGCCTCTCAGCAACCGTACTGATAAGGAGTAATTACTTTCCTGAGCAATCACCAAACCCAGTCTGGCCGTCATTTATTTGTATGCAAAGAATGTTTCCAATTAAGAAACACGTTGCCATAATTCACAAGTGGAAGCATGGAGTTAGTGAAAATCAGAGCTGGACAGAACCTGTTTTTAGTAAGCCTAAAGTTTTCCTAAAAACAAAGTGCTTACAGTAACACCATCTGAAATGCCAGGGCCAGTGTTTTCCTCTAAACTGGAGTTTCAGTGATTCAAAGACAACTCGTTTTTTGTGGGACATCTCATGTTTGCGTGACTCTTTCAAGATTAGAATGGGAGTTTCAGATTCCCCGTTTCCTGGGAAACCAGCAGCCTGGCTGTCATATTTCTCATGTTCTGTACTGTCAGGCTTTTTCGAGCTGTCCTCAGCCACAGCCACCATTAGGGCTGGACTATGCCATGTCGTGACATGGGAACTCTTATAAACGTGTTAAGAGCCGGGGGCATTAGCATTTTGGACGCTACTGAATGGGGCCACTTGTTCCTCTTCCTGTGCCTCCCTGAAAGACTCTATTAAAGGAAGGTTTAGGAATTGCTCTGTTTTCATCTTGCTGAGGTTGGGAGAGCATGGAAGGAACATTTGACAACAGATTTTCCAGAGAACCATATTTGTCTTCAACATTTTGCATCGTATACATAGTTTTGCTGTTGTTTGCATGTAAATAGGTTTAATACAAGTATATCTCCTTATTAGATAAGTAGGGCTTATAGATTTGTTTCTCTAGTCGCATTGATATTTGAGACATGACATATTTATGGTTTTCACCCAGTTTGACATACCTATCATACTCAACAGCTCGTGTCTAATAAAGGCCAAAACAGACAGCAAAAGCGTTGTATTTACACTTCAAATGGCAAACACCTTTCATTGACATATCTAAAGATGCAAGATGTCCCAGAGCTGAGAGTACCTCAAAGATCAAGCAGCTAATAGGCCAAACAGAATTTGTCTGTGCAACCAGCTCCATTAACAAAGGTTTTTGATTGATCTCCAATTCCAGCTCACGCTGTGGTCACAGCAGGATCTGTGGTCAGCATGAGGCCGACTTCCATGCCAGCTTTCATCTCTGAGCTTCCATCAGTTTATGAGTTGCATGTGGAACGACTGCCTCATCCATAATGCATACTCCTCAGCTGCGTCTGATGATGAACAATAGCCAGTGCGCCGCATCTTAGTGTGAGAACACTTCAGTAGACAGCTCTGATTCTCTATAACCACTTGTCTGTGATGACTGAGTGTGCAGCTGCTCCGCCAGGATGAGGTTATTGGAAAAAGCGGGTTGATCGAAAGGCAAGTGACCAAGATAAAGTCAGCTGATTGCTTTAAAGCTGAGATATTGGGATGCAAGTTGTGATTGTTTTCTTTGGTATGCTGAAAAGAATAAATACTAATCTTGCAAAGATTGATCCGTTTCTGTTAATAATGTCTGTGCAAATGGGAAGAACATACCAATGTGTTATTTTAAATAACACAGGAATGCCCAGTGTTTGAAAATGAATATAGTTTGTAATATGTGTGTACACACCATCAATACTACAAAGGATTGCATTACATTATATATGCAAACTGTAATCTACAACAGTTTAACCCCCCACAGATGATTAGAATAACAGTGGTCAAAACACTAAAGCACATGGGGCGGATTTCCAGTGTGGTGATGACTAATTGAAACATCTGTAGCGTTTAGTTGTCAAACGTCTTTGCTATCTTCAAGCCCCTATTTATTCAAACAAGGTTCTTTTTATTTATCAGAAAATGCCTCTGCACAAGCAAACTAGTACCAGCGCATGTCAAATACAAGAGCAGGTATAACAGAATAACACATTAGGACTTTATTTGATCAGTAATATGCTCAGATCAAACACTGAAAGTTGGCTATTATAAAATCTATGAAATACTTACCACTGAGAGTCATCTAAGGTTAAGATTTGGGTAAATTCCAGAAGATGAAGCAGCTCTGGGGTCCCCAGCCTCCACTGAATAAGAAGAATTGATTTAATGCTATATTGATTACGAAAAGGTAGGAGCCGCTGAGCTAAGTAGAAAAAGCAGCGTCCTGCTTGCCAAACCCACATAGATTCAGAAATTACAACATAAATTATGAACGTCAGGGAGGGAAATGTTGATTTACTGCGCATGTAAACTCATCCTATTTGGCTGTGAAAACCAAAAACCATAAATGTGTGGCAAATGTAACAGAATACACTATCTGCTGTGACATCAACTAACCAGGCTGTAAAGCTGCGAGGACAACAGGGAACCGCGCTGATTTAATTCCACCTGTAATGTGCTGTGAATTTACCACAGGCTCTCAAGGGCACATGAAGTTATACTACTGTGAAAGCTTATTGATTTGGAAAGTGTACATGTAGAGGAGGGGAAATGTGTCCAAAACCAGAGAGCTGAGAATAATGACTGCAGGCTCGAAAGAGTCTATTTGGGTAGCTGGAAATCCATACTGCCCCTGCAAAAACAACCGCGAGTGGATTCAACTACATCCAGCTTTACATGTAATTGGAAAAAGATGACCATGGAGAGGTTTTAACCGACTGAAAAAATAAATAAACCTGACGAATGGGCATTGTCATGAACTTGCATCGATTTAGAAATAATGCTTTTAACAATTGTTTGAGAAGAAAATGTGATAAATCGTTCTTCCACTCAAATGTCCTTGCAGATTAGTCATATGACTCAGGATGAAACGCTTGGCAGGTTTTATGGTTATTATGCATCGTCAACGTTAATGGTTGGTATCACCATTTATAAATAATAGTCATTACAACTGTAAAAGCCCCGAGGCAAGGGGATGGGAGTAAGAACTCGGGGGATCTCACAGAAACCAATTCTGCTACCTATTCTAAATTCCATTTGCTCGTGTTAAGCAGTATTTTAAAGATAGTCTCCTTCTGCACAGCATCAGAAAAGGAAGTTTAGGTGATGAAGAAAACACAGAACTACCATGCCGTCCGCATTTGCCCTTGACTGTACAACTAACGCTAAAGTAGCTAACAGTTTAGCTTGATCTGGTTAGCTGATCCTGTGGTTCTTTTCCTTATCAAAACACACGAGAATGAGACAACTTTGTCCTTACAGCGTGGGGCTTTTTATTTGTACAATTCAGCAATACATCACCAGTAACTTGGGACAGCGTTCAGCCAGAACCCAACCTCCAGCTGGATCTCAGAAAAAGCCTACTTACACTGAAAATGCGACCTCAGTTATACGTTTTACTGAAGTCACTCCTGCATAGCTTAGGAAATGGGTCTCACATACACATGAATAAATCAGTCAAGTTCCATTACTCAGCTCTCAGAATGTCCCTCAAAAATTAAAACCTGGCTAGCTTCCAATTTCCTGAAGTTCAATGACAATAAGACTGAGGCCATTCTTTTCAAACCAAAACATAATCTGCATACTTCTGCTGCCTTTGATCTCTCCCCCCTCAACCTTAATTCCTGCGTGACCAGCCTTGGGGTTAAACTGGATGCTGACTTGTCAGTGAGTGCACATGTTAATGCCACTGTTGATCCTGCTTTCTCCAGCTTCGTCGCCTTACCCGACTAAAGTCCATTCTTAAGAGGCCACACTTAGAATCTGTTATTCATGCATTTATCACTTCCAGACTCGACTTTTCCACCTCAGTTCTAATTGGTGTAAATGTATCTGTCCTAAATCGTCTGCAGAAAGTCCAGAATGATGCAGCCAGATTTCCTTCCAATGCAAATAAACGCTGTCACATCACTCCCATTCTGGATGATCTACACTGGATTCCTGTGTTATTTCGAATACAACACAAAGTTCTAACTTTCACCTAGAAAGCCATGAATGGTCTAGCCCCCTCATAGTTGTCAAAACTGCCCCCCCCCCCCCCCCCCCCCCCCCGGTCACTAAGGTCTGCTGACCATCTACTGCTCAAAGTCCCTACAATGAAATGTAAAGCTCATGGGGAGCGTGCGTTCACCTTTGCTGCTCCCAGACTCTGGAACGCACTCCCTCTGGTGGTGCGCCAGGCTTCTTCACTGGCACAGTTTAAATTCAGCCTAAAGCCACATTTCTTTAATTTAGCTTTTGGTCAACGATCAGTCTTTCATGCTGTGCCTCTCTTCTGTTTTTACTAACTTCTGTGTTTATTGACTTCTCTTTTATTGGCTGTTTTAACTTATGTTTTGATTTCATGTGTTTCTATTGTATGACAGTTTTAATCTGTGTTTAATGTGTATGTATGTGAATTTGAATGGCTTTTTAGGTTTAACTCTGTGCAGTGCTTTGGTCAGCTAACATGCTGTTTTTAAATGCGCTATATCAATAAAATTGGATTGGATTGGATTGGAATTGGAAACTGTTTGGGTAGTCTTTCCCAGCAGCCCATGCAACAAGACAGGAACCATCTGCTGCTCATTCAGATAAATGTTAATCTTACTAGAAATTATGCAAACTGGACTGAAAACAGGATACTAAACATCACATACACAAACACAGCTCTTGGCTCCTACAATACAGCCACCAAACGGCTCTTCTAAGAGCCAAACAACAGCCTTGGATGCAAACAAGTCTTCCAGCTTCCTGTTGTGACCTGGAGATATCACAAGACTGGACGGGTCGTGTCGGAGTTGATCTATGGGCTCCACATACATTGAGGTCGACGTCCATCCCGACCTTTTGACCCCCTGGATCTAAAGGGGATCTCTACACAAAGGGTATTGTAGACTGAACAGATTGCATTGGATGAGTTTCATAAACAATCCTTAGCTCACTAAACAAACAACATTTTTTTTTACAACCCAGACTTCACAAATTTTCTCAGATAAAAAGAATGGTTTTGCTAAAACATCTAGCTTCCATCACAGCACCTCACACATCACATTACATCACATCTCATTATTCATATAGTGTCATGTATAATTATTAGTTTAGGAAAAATAATTAAATTCATTTTATAAACTGTATACTGACTCTGTCTGAATAAATACGAAGTGTGTTTATGGTCCCTGAAGAAGCAAAGAACCATAGAATCTGCTGATTAAACATTCAAAGATCAATCAGGTTGATATTTCATATTTTTATGGAATCATCACATCTTATTGGTCATAATTAATATAAAGTGTCAAAGTTCATCACTCTACACATTCAAAAGGACATATTATTCAAATATTCTTTTTTGTATACTTTTGTGCTGTGATGTGTGTTTCTACTCCCTCCAGAAACACTAAATATGAATAAAAATGTCCATCCCTGTTCTGTCAGAGTCTGGTTTCAGGAATCACATGCTTCTACTGTCCGTTTGGAAATGTCTCTTATTTTGAAGTCAAGAAAAAGGAAAATTACTGTAGAACCCTCCCTCAACTGTTGACACTCAGCAAAGCTTCAGCTCTAGACATGGAGCAAGCAGATATCCCAGATATGTGAGCTCCTCCGTTCATAGCAGCCAATCAAGGATGAGTGGGCATGGTCCGCAACAGCTAATTTGCATTACAGTCTTAGCGAGCCCTGAAACGGCTCATTCTGGAAGGTGCTGAATCTTTCAATAGTAAAATGACTGAAGTTGCTTTTTATGTGAGGGATTTGGTGCAAAGAAGTTCATGAAGATTTTTGTATCGACCATTTAACTATTAAAGGAGAGAGTTTTAATATGTCACCTTTAATTTCAACTTCAAAATACTCAAAACAAAATAACTCACTTCAAAAACCTTTCACAGTAAGAGCCCAAGGCAAATGCACTGGATATTTTAACCCCCTCCCCTTTTGAAGGTCATTGAAATAACACTGCCTTCTCTCCACTTGTAAACACACACACAAATGCCGAGTGCATCATGTTTATGTTTACATAATTGTTATTTCTTATACAGCATGTGATACATCTCATGGTACTTTTCCAACAGTGAGAGCTTAATATAAATGAATGACCCGCACTTGTATAGCGCCTCTCAGAGTAAGGACTCCAAAGCGCTTTACACTACAGTGTATCATTCATCCATTCACACACACATTCACACACTGATGGTGATGAGCTACGATGTAGCTACAGCTGCCCTGGGGCGTAATGACAGAGACGAGTATGGTAATGAGTAAAATGATAAAAAATGTGGATGATTAAAATAAAAGTATCATTTCTATCCTTATAGGGAAACTCCTGCCGGCTTTTGTTTTTGCTACATTATTTCAGTTTGTCAGAGAATCGTTTGCACATATTACACACTTTCCAAACTCCAATGAAAATTAAGCAAACTGTGATACTTTCTCCAATAAACCAAGACACATCGCTGTGCATGACCTGCCCGTCTTGTGAAATTAGGAGTCCAGGGACGGTCTAGCCCTTACACATCCCATTTAAAAAACCCATCCCCCAGTTTAACCCTGCTACCACTATTTGTTTCTCTTCCCCAGTACCCCACCACCACCCTGTCTCAACATTGAGACACATAAACAGGACCATCTCTTCTAGCTTTCAAAGCGAAGATAAATGAGGGCAAACTTTCCAATTAGCCTCCTTTAATGACTCAAGAGTGGTACACAGAGGACATAACCACTAATGTGCTTGTGGTCGTTCACTGATGCAGAGGTTTCCACAGTTCCTGCTTGAAAAATACAGAACATAGAACTCGTCTGTCTGAATCAATTCATGTGTTCACACCCTCCAGTCTCAGAAGAGGCCTCTGAATGTGCTGCGGCAGCAAAGTAGGGACAGCCATTAGGGTCCACAGCAGCACAGCTCTAATGATGATGGCTGTGGACTTGCTGTGCTTTGCATTTTGTGCACCAAAACTCTAGTCTCTGGTCAGCCAGGACAGGATTCCCCAGCATGCTCTGCTACAGATGTTAGCAGAGCAGCGGTTACCGGCACATGGCTCAGAGCAAATCCTCTCTGATGAGCTGAAGCTCTCACAGCTCTGATCAGACTTGCTTTTTCACCCCACTCTTTCATATAAATGCTTTTCTAGTGAGAAATGTAAGCAACCTACAACAAAAAACAACAAAAAAGCACATCAAAGTGGCAGGTCCTTGTAAGCGACCCCAGTAGTAAACCTGGAGGTTTCATGCTGAGAGACAGAAACGCAACGCTGCACCCTTCGTTTAATAGCCCCACCTTCTGCTTTGACACAGAGGCAGGAAACTAGAGATATACAGCATAATAAATCAGCCTCTGTGCAGAGAAAGAGCTGGGGGGAGAGCTTTCTCAACCATTTTCACCACTTATTGAGCAAAACAAATCCCCCCTTTGGTTTCATTTGGAGCCAGTGTGGGGTCTGAGCAGCGTAATGGAATCCCCCGCATAGAGCTACCCTTACGGTTGGCTTGATCAGTATCGGCCCCCATTTCACAAATCACAAAAAAAATAAATGAAAGAGGCAGACGCGACTTCACTGGCAGTCCTCTCAGTCCCTGTAACAGTACGCTCTTCCAGAAATGTATGAAACCCCAAACAGCCTCCATACAATAGACAGATACCCGCTCCGTCTCTCTGGGGCAGTCAGCAGTGATGGAGCAGGGTTCAGGCCCAGCAGATTATTGTATCCCTTTTTCCAGGATTACTAATACAATCACAGCTGTTCTGCCATCTGTGTTGCTGTTCCACATCAAGTGTTTAGATACAGCCACAATCAGATGAAGGGCAGTTTACTGGCAGACGGGAAAGAGTCATGCTCACTCGATGCATTCCTTTAGATTAAGCTTTGTTAATTACAGATTATTAATGAGTTTGTCTAAATAATTAATGTAATTACTGGAGTATCAAAGCTTCTGCTTTAATGCCACGCCTGATACTTAAAACTTTATTGGTATTGTTTTTTTGAATGCTTTGGAATTCCGACCAGACAGACAGAGGTGAAAGAGAAAGGGAGACATGGGGGGTGGGGGGTCCACAAAAATAAACAAGCAATGATGAACAAGAGTCTGCTTCTAGACCTGCAGAAAGAGAAAAACAAAAGAAAGGGACACACAACAATACAACAGGAGCAAGCTATAACTGCGTCAACCTGATGAGGAAATATAAAATCAACATTGTTTTACTGAACAATCACACGATAATAACTCACTGTGCATTTAGTGCCAACCACAGCCTTAAGACATGTGTTGAACGTGCACAAGTCCATACTTATGAGAACACAATGTGAGCACCTGTGTGCATACACGAGCTTGTCTATGTAAAGTTTCTCTTTAGGAGCGTCCAATAGAGAGTGTGAGGGGCCACAGATCTGCCCCCCAAAGTTGTGTAGGAGACGGAGGGAGCTCCAAGTCCCAGAGATCCAGGAGCTGCCCCAGAGCACAAGGACCCACAGGAGACTGCGACCAGAGAAGCCCCTGTGCCCCTCGAGAGGAGCAGAGGTTTGCCCCGGGAGGCCACAACCAGCAGCCGACAGAGTCCGGGGAGATATCAGCGGTAAGCTCACAGGCCCGCCCGCAACCTCCCAGCCGGCTGAGCCCGGGACCCAGCTGCCCGAGACCCAGGGGCGACCACCCCCACCGAGGACCCAGCAGGGCCCAGGGAACTAGATCCCACCTGGCAGCCACCGGGATTGATCAGGCAGATGCCAAAAATCTTAAACCCCCTGACCCGGGAGCGAACACTCAGGCAGACCAAGGCACCGCAATCCACACCAGGTGCGGCAGGGGGAGGGGAGACAAAGATATATAGCATCAAAAGAAGTCCCAGGAGAAGGGAGGAGTCAAAGGCCCCACCTGACATATACAGTCATACACAAACACAGTCACACTCTCCCTCCCTCATGCTCGCACATACACATACAACCAAAGACTTTCAAAAATGCATGCCGGACACTCACTCGTGCTCCCCATGCACACCCTATTCACTCTGGTCCCGGTACTGCTGCACATGGGGTACAACCATTACCGGTTCCCAGAGTTCGACCCTTTCTGCTGGGGTGCTGATGAGCAGGCTCCCCCGCCCAATGCTGAGCACAGCAACCCACCACCCTAGACCCCAACCAGATGACCAGATCTATAGCCTCCAGCCCCGGGAAGCCAAGCGACAACAGAGGTGTGCTAAGACCCCTAGTCTCCCTCCGCCTGCTCCAATATAGTGTTAGTGCGTGTTGGTGAGGTGTATTCCATGGCTGTGGAGAGCGGGCAGTGCGGGCATCGCCTGGCCTACGCCAGCTGATGCCACCACACTTCCCCACTTGCACCCACAGCCGTCAGTGTCTAAGTGCAGTTTAAAATTGGAAGTGAGCACCGGCACTCGGGGTGAAGCTGAAAAATCCCCCTGACAAATGCTGTTGAATGTGCTCACTCCCAAGGCCCTAAGTGTGTGTTTGTGTGGAATGTCGTCGGTGGAAGTGTTTAAGGTGCAAATAAAATTAGGGGGCTGGTTGCCACAGAAATGCAGAAATGGAGTCCATACCCATACCCTCTGACTTGTCCACCCCTCAAGGTCCTATGTGCATGTTTGTGTGATGATGTGAGGGAGCAGGAGGAGAAAAATGTGTGGGGTTGGTGAGGAATGGCTGGTTGGACTTAAGCCCTCCAGGGAGCCAGCTCCCCCACTGGCCCCAATAGGCACCTCTGTTGCCAAAATGCCACCTAGGGCATGGAGACCCCAGCCCATCTTGGCAAGGCTCAAAGCAGCAGTGTCACAGAGCCTCTCAGAGTCCAAGGGCACCAACCCAACCCCACCCCAGCAGAATATCTACTCCCATCCCTGCATTTGCACAACTTCCAGAACATATAAGACATGGGACATCCAGGTAAGGTTGGGTCCTCCCCCTCCTTGACATCCCCCTCCCCTGTGATGATACAGCAGAGGAGCCAAGGACTACCTAAGGCCCCTGAGCCCCGGGCCAGGCACTGCCGCATCTTCCCGCCTTCTTCCCGGCAGCATAAATGTCAGGACCCGACCCCCAAGGCCCCGCCCAGATCCCCACATGGGGCCAGCCACCCCCACACCCCGAGCCCCCAGGCTATACATTACTGAGCTGAGCTCTTTCTGTGTTGCCGTTTATGCTGTAGTTAGTACAACAATGTCCCTTTTCGGCGTTTTTCATCCTCCTGATACAGCAGATCAAACCACGGCTGCTGTGATTGCTAGCAGACCTCCCCCCTCTGCTGTGATGTGAACACAGCTCAGTCAACTTACAAGTTGTGCTGCAGACTGTCTTTTTGTGCCGATACACTCGTCCCCGCTCACTGAAGAAGAGCCATTGTTTTTCACTCTGTCGAAATTTCTTTACACTCAGCTTGTGAAAAGGGATGTTGTTTACTCCGTGTCTGCAATAGCTGAACCAGTCCTGAGAAGGAGCAGCTTTGGTGTAAACAGAAGAGAAAAATGAGAGTTGTGTGAAGAGGAAGAAAGGCACACTCACTGTAGCAAAACCTGCAAGAGGATTCTTAAAAGAGCCTGAGAACTATGGAAGTGCTCTCTGGAAGCAATGAAGTCTGGTCTATTGTGAGCAGAGGAAGAGTCTGCCAGTGGGCTACCTTTGATCGGAAGACACAAAACGCAGGATTAATAGTGGTGCTTCTGGCACACTTTCGACCCCGGCTAAATCCTCTTTACGCTGCAGGTGGCGTAGAGAGAGAGGGATTCAAGTATCAAAGAAAGCTCAACGTGTTAACGATGGCACTGGTCTCAGAAGGAGAGGAAGACCTGGCTGTTCCACTAGAGAACCACAAGATGAAGGACAACCATCTGGAACTTTGTTCTAGTTGCAATTGTGCAACCCGAGACGACTCAAGGCTCAAGTTTACTGTCCAAATGTTTAAACAGCAGGTGAATTACAGCCCACAGCAGAGCCACGGGGCTTTTAATACACCAGTTCAACAAGAAGACTACCCCGTGGGACTAAATGGCACGTACAGTGCCTGTCATTAAACACACCAGCATCTGAGCCTCTCCTGAGAAGAATCCCTCCACCCCCCCACCCTCCCCCCACCCCCACCCCCCCATACCTCGAACCTTTGACACGACACAACGTTTGGCTCTGCTGTTAAGAAAAAGATTACTGATGGTACGAAGGTGTAAAAAAACGCCAAGCATGGTTTTGCGGTTTGCAGACAAGGAAAAACACACAAGAGCTCAAGTGTCAGAAAAGTGACACAGCTCAAGGCTAATAGTGTCAATTACACGGGCTTTGTTCGGAGATCTCTGAGTCAAGCTGACAATCAAAGTTCACAACCGACCCTAAATTATCATGCCTCCCGCAGAGGTGTCAGCCTCTCATTCCGCTCTTTCAGAAAGGTGGATTAATCACAGGGGTCAACATCAACACGACCTGAAACAGATGCAGAATAGTCCACACAATTTTCCACTTGAAAACACTCCTGCTGTCAGCCTTTAAAGGATAATGATACTTGATTCAAATCACAAGTGGTTTAAAATTGCACAGAGGCACAAAGTCACACAACATGGAAATGTTATATCACAGTATTTAAACAAATATACATGTTAAATGTCCAAAATAAAATGGATAAACAATAAAACTACTGATTTTAAGGCTGTCTGGATGCATGTTTCTGCGTCATCCATCATTTTAATCACTCACATACTAAATTTCTCACTGTAAGGTGGAAAACCTTAACATGCTGCTGTATAAAAAATGAACAAATGTATCAAAGACAAATTACTGTCTGCAGTATAAAGACCCGATGCACCCAGCAATAGGAGCTTTGTTTAATGTATGCCCTTGCAAGTGGAGAGGGGATTGAGCATTGTTGCAATCACCTTTTCGGTTTTGGTTTTAAGATCAGCGCCTGTATCAGGTCAGTTAAACTGGCACTGTCAGGACAATAACAACACTGTCAAGTATACGCACAATACTATACTTCGAGGTTGGGACAACAACGACTCATTAGAAACACAAACATCGTCTAAAACATCATCTGACTTTGAATTAACTGTAAGGTCGGAAGCAGATATGACTCGCTTGCTAGATCAGGAGACAGAGCAACATCACATTGACTTTCTGTCTTTATGTTGTGGAGATAAGAGAGACTAAATCACACAATCTTAGGTGTGTTCTTGCTGTGCGTTATTTCTAATTCCATGTTGTCGTTCTTTTTTAAAACACAGAAACGGTTTACACACTGGACCACGTATGGGACTGCATCGTCGGAGAGGGGAGAGCGGGCAGTAGAGGGCGACAGCGTCCTCTGCTGCCTGCAGATAAACGGAGAAGAAAGTGACGCGCCACCATCAGCGTCAGCCTGAAGAAGCCGGCAGCCGTCGGCGAAACTGTAGCGTCAATAACAGGTAACAAAACCATTTCTGTGTTTTAAAAAAGAACGACAACATGGAATTAAATCACACAATGATTTCTTAGTACTGATTGAAACCTGATTCCGTCTCTAGACTTAAAAAAAATCCACTTTCACTTCTATCTCCTCACACCTGGAATGCAGCAAGTTTTAAGTGTAAATTTAAAAAAGCAGCTGTAGAGAAGTTTTACCATTAAAACCAGTAACTTTTACCTCCACTCCTCATTTACAGCTAAGGATTAAATAAATGAACTGCCTCAAAGTTGAATTCAGTGTGATGAAATCCCTTTCACTAAGTTGAACTCTTCCTACAACCAACTACACATGAATGACTAGACTCTAATCTGTAGTTGCGATAGTTTGTGGCACTCTGGTGTTCGGCTCCTTGTGCGTGCAGCTACAGCAGAGCACGAAACAAACCCACAACTGCAATTTCCCTGAATAATAATCCCGCTTTGGTTATCGCACGTGTAGCAGATCCAAGAGAATTAGAAGCAAAGGCAGAGACAAACCTCTGTCACTCTCAGGAAAATAAATCACAATGGCATAAAGTCAATTTAAATGCAAATTTCAGAGTTGAAGATATTCTGAGTAAGTTGTGGTGATGAAGACCAAATTACTCAACTAAAAGTTTTGTCAGGGTTTGGCGTTGGACAGCACAGAGGTTCTTCAGAACCTGGGCTGCACATCATGTGGAGCCTGAAGAGTGTCTGCAGTATCAAAGCCGGATTTGAGCAAGACCAACTCTATTGATCTGCTTTTGTTTCTCAAAGCTTTCCTCTCGAGCCTTTAAGCCAAACTGGCAAAGAACTCACGCTGAAGCGATATAGGGTTCGCTCTTGGAGAGACTTCAAAATCTTGACAGAGCTGAAAATGTCTGGCTCAGATAGTTTCAGTTCGTCTTCAGAGTTCCAGCTGAGAAAAATAAGTGAAACTGAGGATGATTGCGGTAAAAAAGAAAAACAACTAATTACTGAGCTACAGGGTGCTGTTTTATCTATGGAGAATCTGCTCCTCTAAATACCAACATGATTCATTTTAAACAAACATCTGCTACCTCCCAGCCTATTAGCATGCAGCAGTTAATCATGTTTTGTCTCTGTGACAGAAAAATGTCACCATTATTTTCCTTCTGAGGTTAAAGCTGCTCGCTTTACTTTACTGCACCAGGATTTTATAGATTTGTATTTTTGTATTCTTCTCTCGGCTGGAGAAATTCACAGTTCATGCTGCACTCGCTGCACAAAAACTATTTTTTTTTCTCAGTTCATGGGTGAAACAAACACCCTGTAGCTAAATCACTAACAGAAAAAAGCACTTGTTCTATTTAAACAGGGATCTTCAAAGCTTTGAGGAAAGCATACAGATTAAAATATACATACGTCTTAAAAATGTCAACTTTTTCTTTTTGTGGCAATTACATGAGACAAACAGTATTACGAACGTAAGAAGATATGTTGTTCTGTTTTGTGGACTCAAGTAATAAGAATAAAATTACGATATTTCAAGAATAGTAGTCGAACAATAACTTTTAAAAATTAGACATTTTCCATAAAGCTGCTCATTTCCACTTGCTTTATAATATTAGCATTTGCAATTTTGTTATTAAGGAATGACAAGAAATAAGAATTAACAATAACACAATTATCAATAAATAAAAGCCAAAGAGTTACTAAAACAAAAATCTTATTTAACCATTAAGGGTTAAACTGTGTTGTGTGTCCATCTTCATGTTTTCATAGTGGCTGAGCTGAGAGCTGACCAGGAACAACGGTGGTGGCAAATCCCAGTTTGGTCTGTGATGGAGTGATGCACGCCTGGAGTGATTGCCATCTCATCCACAGTAAGCACACACTCTCTTTCTGTCAGATTTTTAACCTTCAAACTGAGCATGTCACACACCTCTCCTAACACACCTGGTTCCAGGTAATGGGCTGCATTTGTCTTAGCAGGGTTCTAACATCAGGCAGAGGGATACTCATGTCCTGAAGAAACCTGTAGCCTGTTGAACCCACTGAAAAACAGAGTTGTACGGCCTTTTTGATTGTCTGTTTACTCCATTTAATGCCTCTTGTGTTTTTCATGCCTTTTTGACTTTCTATTTCCTCCCTTAGGTTTTCCAGCTGGGTTCCCTGGTTGCATCGCCTGTTCCTTTCTCCTCCTGGCCCTGACGCCGGCTCCTCATGGCTTCCTGGGATGTCCCTCTCTCCTGATACCATCTCATGTCCCTCCTCACTTTCCCTCATCTCATTTACCTAACTGCTGCTGCTGCTTTCCTCATTCTCTGAAATTATAATGGCACTGTTAGAATAAAGAATAATTTTAAAATAAAATAAATAAAAATGTCTTAATATTTCAAACGATTTGTACCACAGTTTACTTGAGGACAACATGTGTGGTCACTGGTCAGTGGATCAACATGCAGTGGTTCTGCTGTACTTCTCACTGCGGGGTCCTTCCTCCTCCTTGGTTCAGGGCGATGAACAAACACAGCATCAGCCCTGAGTCTCACCTTGCCTCGCCTAAGCTTAGTAAACTGTCCCTCCTCAAAATGTGCCTGTAGAGTGGTGTATTAGTTTATTTCCTGCCACATTTAACAGTTTAATTGCAGCCTTGTGCAGTTGAGAGCAGAACATGTAGAGCCTTGATAGAAAACATTTGAGAGTGCACATTAAACTCACTGCACACAGCTTTTTGTTATTGTGAGGTTGCTCCTGCTGACTTGAGCCAACCATTTTCTTCTTCTCTCTGCGTCTTTGGGGAAGCCATAATTCTGATTCCTCCCTCAGACTGATTGCGATATTCAACCTAGAAAGGTATTATTAAAATACTATTTTTGTACATATAGAAATATTGAACTAAACCAAAAAATATAGAGATGTAAAATTACATTTTAAAATTGTATCCAACCCTAAAATTAGTCATTTCAATTTTTAACCCACAGACACATTTTATTTTAATAATAATCAAAATAAAGTTATTCAAAAGAGTTTCATTAGGTCTTGAGTACATTGCTCATAATTAATGATTCAGCTTATTTGTGCATATGTAATGACTAAACATAATGTTGGTAAAATGCTTTTTTAAAAGTGCTATTATACATGTTGTACAAGTTTGCTGTTCATTTTTTCACATTTAACACTTTTTTTATCTACTGTGATGAACCATACAGTTTTATTGAAAATTTCTTTTAAATTAGTTGCTATAGAAGCCAGATAAACTGGGTTATAGATGCATGTACTGTCTTCACATAAAAATATAAAGTAATGACTGTAAAATGTATTCTACTGAACATACTAGATCATCATTCAAAGCATAAACAGCAACATATTTTCTTCAAGGTAAGCTGGAGCAGAATTCTAGCTTTCAATAAACACTTTAAAATGGATATTACAACTCAAGTTTAGGGCTTCTTGTAGGACTTAATGTTATTAAATATGCTTATATTAGAGCAGTGTGTTGCATTACTACATCAAATTTATTGCTATAGTATATTATAGTACTGTATGTGGTCTAAATGTGTTCTACAGTGTGTTAGGACTGTCGTGTTCCTGTAATGTAGAACAGTCACGGGTGTTTGTCTTCCCACAAATGCTCGGAAAAATATAAATTGGCTACTTTGTGAAGGAGTTAGGACGTAATATATATACTATATAATATATATATATATATATATATATATATATAATATTATATAATATTATTCAATAATTACCACAAATCGCCAGGGGAAATGTGATTATATAAAATTTTTGTGATTTGTCCCACCATACACCGTTCAAACTGAATAACGGCGCTGTGGGATGTTTGGAACTGAGAGCTCCATGAACCACGTGACCGCGAGTTGGCGAGTTCAAAGAGTGTTGTAACTCTCTCTTTCTACAGCTCTGACAGAACCCTGTCCTCCTCTCCCAATGATTGGACAGGAATTCGAGAAACGTGATTGGTAGCCAAGACTCGTGCTCTCATTGGTTCCACCCAAGTTCCTCCCACTGACGCTAGAATCGAGACAAAAAGATCTGTAACACTATAGATTTGAGGGTTGTAACTGTAGAATGAAATGTGTGTTTTGAGAGTTTTGATTTCAAACTTGTGCCTTGATTTAATTATAGATCCACTTGGATAAATACAATAAAGTTTATCTTTCACCAAATACAATATTTACTAAGACATCACAATATAACTATAGACACATTACGTGTGTGTGTGTGTGTGTGTGTGTGTGTGTGTGTGTGTGTGTGTGTGTGTGTGTCTGTGTCTGTCTGCTCTGTCTTCTCCATCCCCAGTGAGTCGTGGAGGATGGCTGCTTATACTGAGCCAGGATTCTCTGCAGGTTTCTTCCTGTTAAAAGGGAGTTTTCCTCTCCACTGTCACTACATGCTTGCTTAGTATGAGGATTGCTGTATAGTCACTGACACTAGTCAGTGACTTGATGCAATTTGCTGGGTTCCTTATATAGGAAACATTTTTTCTGATTGGCTTAATGAACTGTGAATTGGAATGTTTATTATGTGAAGTGCCTTGAGACGACTCTTGTCGTGATTTGGCGCTATATAAATAAACTTGAATTGAATTGAATTGAATTTTTTCAATTTGGAAGTATGCTAGTTACAAAACGAAAGTTTCATGTTTCTGAATGAATGTTTGATGTTACAAAATGAGTAGTAAATGTACAAAATAAAAGTTTGATTTTACAAAATAAAAATACATGTACAAAATGAAAATTTCCTGTTACAAAACAAGAAATACAAGTACAAATTGAGAATTACAAGTTAGAAAACTAAAGTTACAAGTTATGATTCCAAAGTTACATGTGATGAAACATGTTCAAAGTTACAAAACTTGGTATAAGTTATGCTGAATATTGTCCCAATCCTAGCTCCATACATTTGACTTCTGAGTTGTTTTTGTTCAAGCGCAAGCTTAAAACTTACCTTTTCCAACAGGCTTTTCATCAGTAGCTATCCTCTATCTCTTTTTTAGCTTTCTCTTTAACTTAGTTATGTCACTCTATATGTTGTATTTACTTCTATGTTGTTGTTTTATGAATTTTTACTTTTGCTTGTTTAATGTAATATATTTTTTGTTATGTCCTGTAGAACACTTTGGTCACCTTCCATGGTTGTGGAAAGTGCTGAACAAATAAACTTGATTGATTGAAATAAGCCACGTGCATAACATGTAAGCTACACATTACTGCATTACTTTTATTTTGAAAATTACCTGAGATTTTACACTGAAACCATGTGTGATTTCATGTCTAGCCCATCTCACGGCAAAAATAGTACCCAATTCTATCTCTAGAGGCGCAGCATCATAGCTACAGTCACACGCAGTGGTGGTAGTGTGATGATCTGGGACTGTTTTGCAGATTCATGATGGAACCATGATAAAAGAATGACAAACAAGGACTTCAAAACACTTTACACTACAGCTAGCCATTCACCCATTCACACATGAATTTTGTTTTCTACAAGGAGAACATTGGCCTTTGACCTTAAACAGGCCATTAATGCTTAAAAACCCTCGAATATGGTTGAATAAAGCCAATCCTATCAAGAAGAGCAGGAGGAATTTCCTTCATATTGATGTGGGAGTCATTACCTGTTATCATGTTGCTGCCCAGAATCTTACCCCCAATCTATGCCGGGAACATCTGCAGCATTTTACTGAAGTGTAAAATGCTGCAGAAATGCTTCAAGTAGGCCACAATAGTCTATGGTGCAGTTCAAACCGGCCGAGGTCGGAACGCTTCAGGTGTGTCAGGTGCTAAAGTAAGGATTGGGTTGTATTTTTGCCGCAACACGCTTGTGGGACATGTCAAGCATAATTAACATATGGCTAGACAGGAATTCACACACCGGGTAAAGCATTTGGTAAATTTCTAAATGAAAGACTATAGCAGAGTTACAATTCCTTAACTATCTAAACATAATATATTTACAGATGACCGAACAGTTTATGTGCTTCCAGCATCTCCTGAGGAGAGCGACTGTTTGTTTTAGCATAGACAAGGTTTTGATCTTGGCAAAGGAGAATCACAACATTATTTTTAACACCACACATCAGTTTTACAAAAACAGCACCAAAATGGAGAAGGTGTGGACTAAAATATAAACGTGAGCATAAAATAATTATTAAAAAACAAGTACTTTTAAAGCATACAACGTTCTCCCGATTTTGTCATCTTGAAAGTCCAACCACACAGGCTGCTGCCGTAATGCGCCACAGACACCCCCAGTGTGGATCGGGGGTTATTCTTAATTTCGGAGTTTAGAGGTCGATTGGTTTTCCAAATCAAGCCAGCTTGATTTAGATGGCTTTGTTCTTTTAATAGATTAAATCAATTCAAAGCTGATTTTACTCAGAATATATTTCTTCTACAACATCTAAATGTGATGAAAAACAAAAATGAAATAAAGATGTCAGGAGGAAAATAACTTTTCACTGTGTATAAATTTAAAACCCCTCATGTTTTGATGCACAGGAGCTGCTAATCCATTTGGCATTTCACTCTCCTGTAACAGTCTGAACAAAAATCTTCACGTGACTGTTTAGCAAACCCAATTAAACTCAGTCTTCCCACTGACCTTGTGTCTATGCATGAGTCAATTAGTGACTCGATTGCTTAGTAATTTGGCACCAAGCTATTTTCTTTAAGCTTTAACGCTCTAACAGTTCTCTCCACTGGAATGCAGCTTTTAAGTGGAACCCTACTGTAAACCGTAGAAAATTTTACAACTTTTGCGTGTTTACAACTGAATGTGGAGCCGTAAAAACGTGCCCTGCAATGAGTCTTGATTTCTGCCCACAAAGAATCTGCAACTATAAAAATAATGAGGTCAGAGGGGTCTGCAGTTCATAGCTGGTGTTCTGCAGATCACACTTGTAAAAATGGAGATGGAAACTCCCCCAAGCTGATGAATTAATTTGGACCAGCATCAATTTGGCAACATTCTTCACTCAACATTTGCCGTGTCTGGGGGTGAGTACATCAAGAAATAGACATGCTGAGATCTGGCTCCTTGTGAGACCCTAAAGGACATACAAAGACTTTCAGAAATAAACAACTTTCAGAAACTGCTGAGAAGTTAGTTATGAGGTTCTGGCAAACAAAGAACAGCATGAATGCGATATTCCAGTTTACAAGCTCCACTGTCTTAAGTAGGTTTAAGTTATTTACTATTTGTACATTTTCCACCTTTTAAATGAAGACAAGGGACAGTGAGAGAAAAGTGGGTCTTGCAACAAACGACATGTAGGAATTAAACTCTCCACTTGGCAAATTGAGCACTCAGCCCGGCCTCTTTGATCCATGGATCTAATCATGCACAATCTGCTCTCTAATCTTCTATTCCAACAATACTGCAACACTTGACTCCAGGCCTCATGAGCCAGTAAACAGGCTCTTAATATGCAGAGCAGAGACTGGGCCCTAGTATTCACACCACCTCAACATACATGAAGGTGCACTGGCCCCAACAACTCGTCAGTAGAACCCAGTCAGCCCAACATTATGTAAGGGGGCCCCAGGGGATGCTTTTACCCCTTCGTATACCTTGTTAAACAGCCACTTTTTATTCAATTACTTCCACACAGCACTTAAGGCAACCGCTATCTCAAACACAACATCAGCTACACATCTCGACTATATTGAATTAAATACTAAGGAGGTTTATCTAAATATACAAGAATGGAGAATTGAATGAACAATGAATCAGTATTTTGTAATATTTACTGATTACCTTTCAATAAAGAAGAGAATTGCATGACCGTAATCCTAACCTGCATGTATGTGTAAATAGAAACACGCGTGTATAACAAACCTCAGTGTGTCAGACTAAAGGTAGCATGTTGCATGATAGGATAGTTAGGTGTATAAACAAAGGAAGAGTTGGTTGCTTTGTGTGTTGTGAGCTTATGAACCTGCAGAAAATGATATACTCCTGTTGGGTAAAGGTCTTCCATGCTTTTTGAGCTTGAATGTCAAAAGAACGTGCTAATAAACCCGTTTGTGCATGCCAGAGCAAACGCATTCACTTTAACGTTCGTCAAACAAAATACAAATGAGTTCAGTTCACATTCACAATGTGAATGCGTTCAGGCACAACACTCAGTGGCGGGGCCGGGGGGGGGGGGGGGGCATAGCTACCCCTGGATAAGTCACTGCACCCCCATAGCACCCCCAAGGCAATATTAGATTTTCTTTTTACAATTTAATTTTAATTTAACGTGTGGATGTGATAATATTTAACATACAAAACAAAAATAATCCGTAAATTATCATATAGACAGTAAAAACTTAAACCAAAACAGGATATTGATGTTCACCTTTGACCTCATTTTCCACCTGTGAACGAGTGAAAGGTAGAGCTAGTAATAAAATGGATCAGTTTTTGTTGCCCATATTTCCACGGGTTCAGTCAGAAACAAATGAGTCTTTGGAAGTGATCTCAGACCCACAAAAACCTACGGATCTGGATGAAGAGAGTCAACCCTAAACCGCCGCAGCAGTCGAGGGTTTAGCCGCTGGAAATGCTAACACTTACGTTAGCTAAGCTTGCAACACTATAGTTGGTTTTCTGTGTGGCTGTATGTGTTTATGATTTCATGGAAAAGTCAGCGATTGTTCATATGTTTATGATATACATTAATGATTGTTTCAGGTGTTGTTGAGGTTTTGTGCACGCATGTGTATCTGCTAGTGTTAAAGGTGTTTTAGAGAGCAATAAGTACGCATGACCACTTCCTTCATAGTGTAGGCGGGTGATGGGTTGTGCGCATGTGCCGTTAACTTTGAACTGTCGGACTGGAGGGTGGAGCCACTAGACTCTCTGTGTAGACCTTCAATCGTTTGCAGGCTGCTGTGGTGTTAACAAGTGAAGCTTCCAAATAAACGGAGACGTGTTCCCATACTCCAAAGGTATTTTTCACCTATCTTATTTGTCCTGAGACCACAAGCTCGAACCTCTACAGCTCGCCCGTTACAATAGAACCCTCAATAAAAAGAACTCAGGCTTGAGGAAGTTTGCAGCCGCAAACGAAACGTAGCGGGAAAACAGGTAAACAAAACTGCTCTGTGTTTAAAAAAAGAACTACAGCATGGAATTAGCTCTGAAAAGCGTTCATCATAATTTGCAGATCATGTTTATTTTTCATGGAGATCGGCCGCGGATTCCTCTTCCGTCGGCATTCTAGGAATAGAAACTTAGAATAAAAAAAACTGAACGATTCCAGGGAAAACTAACAGTTGGAACCGGTTCCAATCGATGCTCGATGTCCAACCCTAATAAATAGTTTCATCGTTTGACTGGTGGAGGCTCAATGTTCAGAGAGAAAACAATGAACAATTAGTTTGCGGTTTCTTTATTCAAGAACCACATGAACATTAAACCTAGAAATAATTGGCTGCCTTTAAACCCCTAGTAATTACAGGACAGAGCCAAGGCAATTGTTATCAGAAAGCAACAAAACAATATTTACATAAACCTAATACCAAAGACAAAAACTATTACCACTAAATACTTCCATGAACACAAATTATTAAATGTAAAGTTTTTGGGTTGTTTTTCAAGGTGAAATTTTCAATTTCAAAACTATGCATTCTGTTTTATGCACAAAATAAAAAAAAGACTTATGCCCAGAGTAAATAAAACCATTAATACACCATTTTAACTCCTTTTCAAAACAGTTAAATGAGTGTGTTTTTGTTAATGGCCTTCCTGATATTTACTGAAAAACACCACAGCTTCATAAAGCAAGGTGTGTTTTATTTCTTTGCAGCTATGTCCTCTGTGTCCCCTGCTGTCAAAAATGTCCTTCCTCATCCTTGGTGCCCTTCACTTCCATCTCCCAAGAGTGTTCTTGTAACCTTATCCATGCAGACATGCACAATACCCTTCAATGGACACAAAGCTGCTGATACCGGCCTTCTCTACATTTGTCACTTTTATTCCTGCCCTCTTTGTTCATCTTACCTCTGTATGAATGAGTTATTCCTAATTGAACCAACAACTGAAATGGAAATCACCCCAGTTTCTCTGTGACTTAAGGGCAATAACGTCCTCCTCTTCAAGAGAGATCTGTCATGTTTGTTGTTCCTCTGAGAATCTTATGGTTGTGCTGCCCTTTTTACCAGTGTTTTCAATATAAACACAGAAGTTAGAGAATATGTGCTTTGATTTACCGGTGGTATTAGAAATCTGTGCTGACAAGCAAAAACCAGGGCGGTAGGAGAGTAAAATTAGTTTAAAGCTGACAGCAGCACACCGAGGGATAAGGATTCCTCTCGTAAAACCTCCCCTTATTTGGCCGTATGGTTTTCATGTGAGCCTAATCTCAGATGATTAATTAAACATAAATATTACAATCTGAAATGAGGCAAACTAACAGAGGGTTTTATTTTCTGCTTGGTGCAGTCATGCATTGGCCTAGAAATCTTGACAGGCCATAGCAAGTCGATCTAGCCACACTCCATTGTTGCCTCAACAGGCCCAATCACAGCGCTCAATCAATTCAATTCAATTTACGTTTATTTATTTAGCACCAAATCACGACACGAGTCGTCTCAAGGCACTTCACACAGTAAACATTCCAATACAGGTCAGTTCATTAAGCCAATCAGTAAAAAGTTTCCTATATAAGGAACCCAGCAGGTTGCATCAAGTCACTGACTAGTGTCAAGAGTCTTTACAGCAATCCTCATATTAAGCAAGCATGCAGCGACAGTGGAGAGGAAAACTCCCTTTTAACAGGAAGAAACCTCCAGAGGATCCTGGCTCAGTATAAGCAGCCATCCACCACGACTCACTGGGGATCGAGAAGATCAATTTGGTTAACCAATCACAGTGCTTTATCGGTTTGGTGAGTAGGATGATGAGACAGAGCAGAATAACAAAGATGGCAGCAGCTTGTTTGAAACGGCTTTGACATTAACTTTGGATTATTTAGACTTGGGCTTTTCTTTGAGTCAAGAGCAGATGGAGATACTTAAATCATTTAATAAGAAAAAAGGATGTTTGTGCATCTTCTTTGACAATGTATGGTGGACTGCCCTGTTGACTGGCAGCCATAGTGGTGAGTATGCCATGTTGCTCACTGTCCAATAGAATTCAGACAGTTTGAAAGACAGCCGTAGATTCTGCCACATGACTGAGATCTGTCAAAGTGTAATGGCCAGACTATTTATTCCCATACAGATGGTTTGCCAAGCTAGTCATCAAGCATAACTTTTAACAAAACATATAAAGTTTAAATTGCCACAAACGATTTTTTTGATAGTTGATTGATCAATCATTTTTGGGATAAGTCATCGGAATACGTAAATTATTAGGTTAGAGCACCAGCTACTGTCTAAAAATAAGACCTTCAAGAAAATATCTCATACAACAAACAAATGTAATATATTATTAGTTTTTGAACAATGTGGCATATGTGTTAAGGCTAATGAAACTGCTGGTATTACCGCCAATGTTACAGTATACAAGAAGCTCACTGTTGATGTTAGACGCTGACTCACAAATTAGCCTAAAGAGGCAACTCTGGCTCTTTAAGCGCCTTGTGATTATAGATCTGTGGCCCCTCACACTCTCTATTGGACACTCCTATAGAGAAATCTTACATGTACAAGCGCGTGTACACACACAGGTGCTCACATGGTGCTCTCAGAAGTATGGACTTGGGCATTTTCAACACATGTCGGCTGTGGTTGGCACTAAATGCACTGTGATTTATTATCGTGTGATTGTTCAGTAAAACAATGTTGATTTTATATTTCCTCATCAGGTTGATGCAGTGATAGCTTTCTCCTGTTGTATTGTTGTGTGTCCCTTTCTTTTGTTTTTCTCTTTCTGCAGGTCTAGAAGCAGACTCTTGTTCATCATTGATTGTTTGTTTTTGTGGACATACCCCCCCCCCCCCCAACCCCCCCCAACCCCCTTGTCTCTTCCTTTCTCTTTCACCTCTGTCTCCGTGTCTGGTCGGAATTATAAAGCATCCAAAAAACAATAACAGTAAAGTTTTAAGTATCAGGCGTGACATTAAAGCAGAAGCTTTGATGCTCCGCCTGAGAGTAAATCTGTAAGGCTTGTCACCAGCATTCAGACATTAATTCTGTTTGCTTCACAGCCAGACAGGACATGGAAAAAGAAAAAAAAGAAAAGGGAAATGACTTTTTAGGCAGCAAATAGCTACTTTCCTTTCTTTCACAGGAGTTGGTAATGCAGACGGTCAAAATACAAAGATTCCGCCTCAGAGGACAAAGCAATGATACTACAGAGAATGCAACAACGAGTAAAAATACGCCCTAAGGCAGGAATGCAGCGGTGGCACCTGACCTCTTATCCCGCTCTCGCCGGCCAAGAAAAGGAGCACTGAAAATCCGAGATAACATTGACCAAACGGTGGGTTTGTCCTTCAGCATTAACTTCACTGATTAATTGTCCATGCACCGCACCGAGCCATTGGTCATGTCAACCTTGATGACCTGATGATGCAGTGGTCTGTAAAATAAGAAATAAACCTTAATTCTGATTATCAGCACTTCCTCCCCCTCCCCATCCAACTACTCCATTCCTCGTCAGTGGCAGCATCACTCATCTGCCAATCTCCTCTCTGAACCACTCACAGGTATGATTAATAAAAACCGTGTGAATAAATATTGCCAGAGAGCAGTGAAGGCCATGAATATTTCATGTATCCAAACACACTTCCAGAACATTCTCTCTGGAAACCTGCTGTCATCGGTGACAAACATGAAAGAGGAAGGGTGGGGCAGCACTGAGGTGCAGCACTCTGCACTCTGCCTGCAGCCCACGGAGCACGAGTCCTCCTGTAATTGCTTCTAGTGCTACAACCTGAGCTGAACATCAATTAGGGCACGGGCGCTTGCTAACACTTTCACAGCACGTCCGCACAGCCAAGACGCTCTGACGCCTCAACACCAGCTGGACTGTCTACTAAAACCACCAGCAACACTACAGGCAACAGGAAATCTCAATCAAAACTGTTCTTCACACAGTGGCCTCTCCACTCCCTAAAAGCCATTTGATACTCAGTGTCATCCAACCAGCAGCACTATGTCCTGAAATGACACTGGATCACATTTTTCTGAGAATTCTCAAAGCACTTGGTTTCTTGTCGTCTCTGGTCCAGGCTGCAAAGAAGAACCCTGGTTCCTTCCTCTGTCCAACCCAGGACAATAACACTCACGCACACACATGCCTTCAGTGCAAATACACACCTCTACAAACAGGTAAAGACACAATCCCAGTATGCTACACATCATCAGAACTCTTTCTGACTTCAGACAAAACCGTACAAAAGCTAAAACCAGTATCTGACTGGGCTATGACAGCTGTATACAAACTGTGAACCCCAGTGTGAGAGGTGGCACAATACATCCCAGAATTATCATCATCTCAACTGCAGAAACTCAAAGGCTGTGGATTTTAAGCTCTTCAACCCAAAGTTGAGTTTGAGTCCTCAAAACGCAACGACCGAAAAACACACTTTGCATGACTGTCACGGTTTTCTGGCAAATACATAAATCACCTGATGTGGCCCCACTCTATTCCATTCCATTCCATTCCATTTATTTGATAAAGCACATTTAAAAACAGCATGTGAGCTGACCAAAGTGCTGTACAGGGGTAAAAACATATAAGGTTAAAAGAATAATATAAAAGAATAAAACAACTAGAGCAGAACAAAAAGAACCATGAGAAGTCAATAAAATCAGTCAAAGAACAGTGTAAATAAACCATCGATAAAATAGCTAGGTAGTAAAAGCAAGAGAATAAAAATAAGTCTTTAAGTGGGACTTAAAAACCCCAATGGAGGAGGAGATTCTGATATTCAGTGGGAGATCATTCCAAAGTTTTGGAGCGCAGACAGAAAAAGCTCGTTCACCACGGGTTTTGCAGCGTTGACGGGGAATCTGTAGGAGGTGTAGGTCACCTGAACGGAGAGTCCTGCCTGGCACATAAGGAGTGAGTAACTCTAGGTAGAGCCACTCAGAAGAGAACGTTTTCTCACTATTTAGTGACTCTGACTAGTCGCCAAAGGCCTCAAAGAAGCCAGACGAAGACCTAAAGCCTCCCTAGAGTTCTCAGCAAACAACCTGGTGTCTCTCTCTATATGTGCAGATGTTAGCTGTGAACTGACGTGTGTGAGCTCTGATTAAGAATCGGAGTGTCTGCCGCCACAACGGATGTTCTGTTTGCCGCATTGTGAAATCTAAACGATTAAAGGGGATGATTAAAGGGATGAAAAAGGGCCTGTGAATTGTGCCAGGTCGGAGCTGCATATTAAGTGTGTGTGTGTGTGTGTGCGGGGGGGGGTGCGCGCTGGCTGACACGGACCGGCTGGGAGATGGTCGACACTTTGCTTGCTCAATTACTGGCTCTTGCTCAAATTGTTTGGTGAGAAGCATTCGACCTACTTCTGGACACAAAGCGCTGCTGCCCTGAATGCAGAGGAACTGGGGAACACGAGTGATGACAAGAGCTATTAGAGGCTGTTGTCTTTGGCCTAGAAATTTAATTTAGGCTTCTTCCTACCTGATGTGTGATCATTCTGCCCATGAGCGCTAGAGAACCTTTGTTCTTTTGGCACGGCCTGTTGGGACGCAAGTACGGGGGTCTACAGATGGAGGCGATTAGAGGCACTAATAGGAGACTCACCTTCACAACATTTTGAAGCCACAAACCCGGGATCAGAATCAAAACAACCCAGCAGACATTTTACCACAGGAGACTCTTGGTTTTTGGAGACAAATATAGGCCAAGCTGAGTGTTTTCTGAACAAAAACGCATCAAAGAGAATGCAAACACCAAATAACGGGTAAACTACAGAGCAATACAGTTTCCTGGGATTCCCTCAAAGGCATCATCTGCAAGGAGCCACCAAAAACAAGAGCGAGAAAACAGAACATTTGAGGAACTGTGTTGCATTTGCATACCTTAAATATTCATAATGAGGGAATCTCTATGTCAACTATGTGAAATATGGCACACACGAGCACCAACTGTTCCAGCCACACCCCATCAATTACAAAAATACACCCATATCTGCTGATTTAAATGTCACTCTGATGCAAATGTAATCACACAGACTTAACTCTCATCAGTCACTGCAATGTTCTGGTGTGTCAGCGTCATCCACAGCGCATGCCATGAGAAGCTGTGTCATTAGGGTTGGTGGAGGATTTCAGAGAGCAGAGAAGATTTGGTTGTTTTACACCTGTAAACGTATTTTTACAGCCCTTTTCAAACCCGCAAGGCTGCTTCCAGCACAGCGGGACGTCGCTCGTCGGTTCAAAGCTCAAAACAAATCTGCTGAGATGAGATATTCTCCCGCAGCACCTGGCTGTAGTTTAACCGCCGACAGAGCTTCTTCACATAATTCATCCCTTCATCCCGTAACTGTCAATGTGCCTGTCACATCTCACTGGATGTGTGTTAACACAGAGAGCCATGCACCAGGTTGGGACTCTGTCATGAGGATAAAAGTCACTGACATAGGAGCCCGTAATGTCCATTCATGGGTTCAGGGGGGTGAGAGTAATAAGCAAGCAGAATAATAATAATTATCAAAAACAGTCATAAAAGGCTTTAACGTTTATAGTTTCATTTATTCATGATAATACAGATGACTTATGAGAGCTTTAATATTATATTTTATTTAAAAATCAACATTGACTTGAACTGTTCCACTAGCTTTGTTAGCTCTCCAGTAACATTGATAAACAGGGTTTACACCAAGTCTAGTAACATCCCTTTCATAAAATAAAAACCCAACATAACACAGGGTCATAAAAAGCTCTAACGTGATTTAATTTTGAAACAACATTGAAACAAATCATTCGAATCCCATTTATAGTGACCAAGTCAGTGAAGCACAGGGTACTAACAACTGCAGCGTTCCATTTAAAAGTGGCTTGGTTCCAGAACAAACCAACCAACATGCACAACAGCAGGAAGTGAATGCAGCCATTTTTAATTCACCTGAGCTGACCCTGCTCTTGCATGTCAGCCATCTACAGCAGGGCTATTCAATTTCAGGCCTCGAGTGCTGGTATCCAGCACGTTTTGGCTTTAACCCTGCTTCAACACATGATTTCAATCAGCCGGTGAATAACAGGCTTCTGCAGAGCCTGATGAGCTGCTGCACAGGTGATGCTAACCACTGAATCTAGAGTGTTGGACCAGAGAAACCATTCAAATGTGCTGGGATACCGACCCGCCAGGCCCAGAATTTAATACCCCTAATTTACAGTGAAATAGATTTTAGTCTGTGGTGGAAAACGCAAAACGAGAACACCACTAGAAGGCAGCAGCGCCATCAGCAACAACCCAATGCAGCCCATGCATCAGAACAGAAACACAACATATATTTTACTCTCTGCGTGTTATAATACAAAGGAAAATATAAAAATAATCTGACCGACAAAATGCAACTTTTACCCCAAAATAAAGTAAATAAAATCAATTACACTTTATCTGAGTAGGTGCTGAATGCATGCGGGTGTTATTTATTTTTCTGCCAACTCTCTGAAAAATTACAGCGTTGCTTTTTTTTTGTCAAGAAAATAAAATGGTTGTGTTTAACGACACTAGAACTCTGAAGTGACAGCTTGAGACAGTATTACATAGCCTTTTATAGAATAATAGTTTAACATAACAAAACATGTTTATTTATAACTGTATATTAGAGCCACTCATCAAACAATCAATACAAAGTGTCAAAACTAAAGTTAAAGATCAAGAAAAATTATCGAGAGCGTATAAAAACACACCTGATTGAAATAAATATTACAGTTTTTGACTATTTATCTCTACGTGTTATAGACCTGCTTATAACTCTAGTCTTCACTCCTCATTTTTCTTCCTTCTGAGTTGCCCTAACAATCCATCAGACGTCAGACAGGAGCTAATAAATCAAATCAATCTAACAACACAAGTTCCGTTTTTACAGTGTAGCTTTAAAAACCTCCGACTTGCATCCTAAAATTCAGCATTTGTGCTCTAAGTCTAACTATTATAGAATAGAATAATCATGAAAGCAGTCTGGACTTTATTTCCCTCGCAGTAATTCATTTTCCCTTTATCTAAAAAGGAAAGTGAACATTTCATTTTCGACCACCTGCCTTTAAGAAGCCAGTGCAGGTGTCACTTTAATGGTGTCACGAAAACCTCCGCCTTTATTAAAAGTCCAACAATTAGAGACAATTAGTCATTTTTCCCGCTAAAGAGAATGCAAAGTGCAGTGAACTCACCCCCAGGTGTAGCTCCTGCAGCAGCCTCCGTTCACAAAGTTGAATTTTCTCCTCGCTGGATGAGAGAGAAGATCGGGAGGCTGGTCTGTTCACGTAGATCCGCGTCGTCTCGCTGTTGGTCTGAACCGGAGCTCCACCGCTGCTACTCCTCCTCCTGGATGCTGCTGATGGTGTTGCTCCCTCCCTCCTCCCCCTGCTCCTCACGCGCCTCTGTCAGAGGAATGTATTAAAAAGGTAATGGGGGTTTCCTCCTCCTCCTCCCTCACAAAGACGAACCCACAAGAAAAGGATTGGGACCCTATTGCAGTCAATAGGCTCCACAACACTCCATGGCAACGCAGAAACACCGTGCGCCACTTCCCCGGGCTGTGACCGGGTCAAACCCCCCCCCCCCCCCCCAAAAAAGGACACAGACTTTATTCCCTGGGATGACTTCAGGTTAAGATGGGAGGTGGAGGAATGTAAAGAATAACACTTAAGTAACCATCATCATCATCATCATCATCATCATCATCATCATCATCATCATCAACTTTATCAGACTCAAGGTTCACATAAAAACACACGAATCCAGTGAGCAGCAGCTGTGGGGATGAAAGACACTTGTTCAGTAGAACATCCAGATGGGTTCTGAGTTGTTGCTGACCAGGTCCGTCCACACAACAAACGATCCAGCGGATAATTTATTTATGATTTATTTATTGATTACATGTTTAGTAACCATTTCTCAGTGTTTCTACAACATTTGACGTTTTCCTGACTCACTTCGTGTTTGAAGGTTCAAACTTTTCATCTTTCATTATGTTAGAATCTTAAAGCTGAATGCTGAAATATCAGGCAATAAGACTTGTTTTTTGTTCAAGGAAAAACTTTAATTTCTAAAGAGAAACAAAGCATCCCACTTGTGTAAGAAAAAATTACTTGATCTCAGATTTTGTCACACACTCATGCACACTTAGGGACAATTTAGAGTCTTCTCCATTCAAGGCAGCTTGTCCGGGGGGGCGATAGAGCACCACCCTGCCAGTCTCACAGGAAAGAAAAGAAGATAAGAATCACAAAAACTTTTAATAACTTTGAAACCACCAACCAAACAATTTTTGAAATAAATTTACATTTATTGCTGCTTTGTCTAAAACATTCAGAGCATTAAAATGATCCTAAAATGAACTACTTACATAAGGATTCTTATTTTCAGAAAAGACACTTGAGCCTTTTCTTTTCTCCCACAGCAATAGATTGTGGGTAATACCTTGCAGATCAAGGTTGCAAAAGGGCGTGATCAACTTCCACACTTGAGAATCAGGACACCCTACGCACTTGCTCGCCTGGCTGGGAATGCGCAGAAGAATGGACACAAGCGTGGAGAGTATTGGGATTGAGCCTGCGTGTGCGCTGGATTCCCCCTCCAATACAAAGAATAGGAGAGCCTTTGGGCGCAGGGGTATTGTGACCCAAACTGGGTGGAGTATCAGCTCATCTCAGGATGTTCACCCACAGCTTGAAGCTCTCTGGTTAACTATTCTTTTTTTTTTTTTTTAGGTTTTTTTAGCTCACCGCTTTTTGTTTTAGAGCAGCCAAGTACACCTCTTGGAGCTTTTTTTATTCAAAAGAACCGGAAAATGACGGAATGTGGCATCAGAGACTAGAAACACTCTCCAGCAGGTAAAAACAAGCACAAGACAGTCAAGAATGTCCAACCTAAAAAGAAAGGTTGGTATTGACATAAAATTGCAAAAATAAAAATAAAATGTACACTTTAGAAAGTCTGCCTCATACTTTTTATTATTTTATGAATTCTCAGTAAGAACAGGTCAGGGGGTCAGGCAGGCATGTCCAGTGTTCTCTTCTTTCTCAAACTTTGTGATGTCTGCAGAATTTTAGTTTAGAGTTTGTTGAAAAGTGCATGAATGTTGTCAAAAGAAGACAAAGTTATTTTTTGCTTTACATGTCAGTAGATGCGAGCATAAGTCTTTCCTGAAACTCAGAGACAAACTGATACTGTTGCAAAGTTGGACTTATTTATTTTTTATTTTTTTGCTTTATTGGTCAATAAAATAACTTAAAGATAAAGATCGGAAACATTAATGTATCCGACCATCGTACACGGCTACACTATATCAGTCATTACTCTAAATTTGTTTAATGTTACTGAGATGTTTGTTTCTACCTGAGATGGACTGTGTAATATGTGTAACCATGTTCTGATACTTTTGGCTGCCTATTGTTCAGGTCTCCCTTTCTAACATAGGTTTTCAATCTCAGTGAGAGTCTCCTCTATGGAATTGCCTCTTTAACATGGTGAAGAGGTGGAGCACCTCCAATAATGGTGGAGGCGGTGTTATCTGGGATATCGAATGGGAAATGGCGGTCAAGAGAAGTGTCAGTCTAAGAGTGTCCCAGAGTCCTTTCTGGACAACCACAACAGACAGCAAACCTCTCCCAGCATTGGGAGACGAGGGCACCAATTTGGAGACACGCCTGGGTGCGGAGCCTACCGACAAGCTTTGACACCTGAAACTGAGCCAGGTGCAGCTTTAAAGACTAAGTCCACTTGTCTTTTCAACACATCTGTGTTGGTCTCTAGTGTAAAAGCTCTGGTGCTCCTGTTTCAGGAACTAGAAGTTATCTAGAGCAGAACACGACAGGATTTAGAGTTTTATTTCCTGATATTTGGACATCTCGCCTCTGATTGGCTAACAGTAACACGACTCTACCACTCTGTATGCTCTGCAACGTTCATATTTTATCTCCACATATAACACAAGCCTGGAGGAGTTCTAGAGTAGCTAATGCTAACAGTTAGCTTCTGTAGCAGAGACTTTCTCTGCTGTCTCCTGGTCGCTAAGCCAACATCCTTCCCCGTCACGAGCCAAGGATGAGTCCATGAATGTTAATTTTCAGTGGGAGGTAGACCTGTGTGACTTTACTTATATGAGTTTCCCCATTTATTTTCTAAAAGTGGCTAATGCAGAAAAAAGGTCAAGAAGACTGTTTTCATGTTCAGTGGATGACTGAGTGACTGATCATATTTCCAAAAAAACAAGTAAAAAACAGTATCCCAGTGAACTAGCTCTTTAAAAGGCTACAGGACACATTGACCTGCATCTTCACATACCTGCCTCCTCTCCACCCTGGCGTGAATAAGAATAAAAATAAAAAATAAAACTTTCAAAACCAAAAAGAAAGAAAGAAATCACCAAGCCCAACATCACCTACTAAAGAGCCCATTTCCACCCTCACCATCTCTCTGCCCCTCCCGGAGGTCCTGAGTCCCAAACTCTAGTTTTACTCCACTTACAACAAACCTTATAGTCACCTTACATCCGTCTGTCACTGTGTCAGCACCTCTGAGATTCCCATGCAAAACCATACCCTCCGTGAGGTCTGGTAGTTTTGAGCACGTCTGTATTTTAAAGATTAGGAATGCTTTCCCAAAGGAATACCTTTCTTGTGCGGTTTTATCAATGGTGGCAGTTCTTGATGGAATGCAGACTGGGGGGTCAGAAAACCCTGGTGTCCAGTTTAGGCTTTGCTCTTTACCATCCCCCAAGAGCTCCAGAACTGATAAAAGATGCTGTGTGTGGTGGAAGGAAAATCTGTGAACTTTATTTAAAGGGGCATTATGGAAGTCTGACAGCTAAAACATGTATAGAAATAATAAATGTCTTCTTCATACATTCTCCTGCAATGCCCTGGTCCTGTAGAATGAGCCCTGGCATTTTTACTGTGATTGCCTGTTTTTCTGTAAAATCGCAGAAAAAGAGAGATGCTCGGGTCGAGCAGGCTGCTTCATGCGCGTTCACGCTCAGGCATCGCCCTCCGAACCATTCTTTGAACGTTGTTTCAGCTGTGATCAAGCATATAAATGTTACAGATACAGAAGACACCACTGGTGCTTTAGCTCGCCTAATAAGACACTGGGCTTTCGTGCAGAAGACCCAGGTTTGATTCTGGATGTGATCATAGTTGTTTTAGAGTTTCTTTTTTACATTAATGATATTTTTTTTTACAGTAAGATGCCCACATTTTTATTTGAGACTCGCCAAACGGCATTGAATTCACAGATAAAAAAGATGTGGGTTCATCTTTAATTTTGGAACAATTTTTCAAGCAAGGGAAGGGAATGATCTGAGCATGCAGGAGGACTGACCCATCATAAACCTTTGTCGGCTGTGCTGAAGAGAAAGGTACAGAACCAAATTATTTATTTAATTAGCTGCGTGTTCTCCTGTCCTCTGTCCTCCGGGCCACACACACACACATACACAAGGGACTGTCTCAGCTGTTATTTTCATTAAGGAGTGTGCACGTACAGCATGCACACTTCGTGCATGAGGCTGCTATTGAAGCTGCCGTTAAGCTTTTGGCCTGAGGGCTTTTGGCAATCGCGAGCATAAAAATTCAAAACTCCGTAAAGTCCGTTTAATATTCATGTAAAATGTAAAAAAGAAAAAATACTTACAAGTAGAACTAAAATTCACAGCTTTAATCTTGACCACAGGGTTGAACCGTCAGCCTTCATTAAAGCAGGATTCCCTTCGTGGCATCTGGGACAAATTGCAGCACGCTAACAGGTGCTGTTGTTGTGTCAGTCTGCTGTATATCAACTCCTTTTGATCATGAAGCCAGCTCGTGTGCTGTCGACTAAAGGGGTCGGTCTGTGGGGATCTGTGATTTCAGCACCACTGACAGCATAAGATCATTAAGGACTCTTTGCATCAGGGGAGCAAGCAGGAAAGGTCAGGGAGAAATCAATTTATCTAATAACCTCAGACCCAGACGGAGAGATGGAGGAGATCTCTAACCTGGAAGCGACGAGGTGGGACGAGCTGCCCGGTGCTGCCGGGAACAAGTAGGGGCTCACTATCAGCACCATCTGTGACTCACCGGGTCAGTCAGTGATGTAGATCTGGATCTGAAGACAGGATAGCAGCATTTTAGACTAAACTATTAACATAATGCTAAGAGGTCAAAGACAGTCTCATTGAGCACTTCTTCTTTCTTTTGTACTTCTCTTGTTAGGTGTTCCTATCGCTTGTGCTGTGGTTTGTGATGATTTTAGGATTTCATAACATGTTGAAATTCCCTGTTTTCACATAAATAGGGATTTTTCTTAAGAAGAAACATTAAAATCTTCCAGACTTCTGTTTTTCCTCAGAGTTCCAGCCTTGCTTCACCTGGATCAAATGTTCATTTTTCTAATGCTAGCTAGTTTTGTTTGTTTTGTCCTATAGTGTCTTTACCTCAGAGCTCTCCATTTTCATGTCACATGCATAATTGACATGGCCTTGCTGACTGTTGTTCCCCTGGTGTTTCAAAAGCAAACACTCAGCCCCCCATAGCTCTCTGAAGTGGAACTAATAGTCCTTATCACCTCTTGAAAGCTCTTAATGCTGATCCAAATGCACCTGAAGTCAGACCGCACCTGTGTAAGTCAGGCCAACTTCCCCTCTTAGATTCACCTTCATCTCAGTGGCAGCGAGGACAAAGGCCTGGGAGCTTTCTGCTACACAGGGGTGGGAAATGAACAGATTGACTTCAATCCAAATAACCTGATTTAGGGTATCATAATTGCACCGAATGGATTACACAGTGGATTGACTGAGCGAAGCATGTAACACAATCCCTTTGTGAGGTGCTCGGTGTTACAGTGAGTGCTCTTATCAAATCTAATTGGATTTGGTGGAACATCTGCTTCCTCTCTCATTCAATAGGAGCTCAAGTAGGAGTTGTGAATGAGATAAAGTAGCTTAAGGCCTAGCAAACCTTTAGTTGTCCCAGTTTTAAGTGCATTACAATGTGAACTGAATTACTGCTGGTTTCTGTCTTTGCTCACAAAGATGTAGCATGGAAGTAGCGCACCACCTGCTCCAATTAGGAAACACTTAGCAAAAGATTTAAAATAGTGTTTGTGTTTGTCTATCAAAGACAAGTAAATAAGCCAAACTATTCATAGGCTACCTTTCCACCAGTAACTATCTCATTGATTTGTTTCAGTAATTGCCTCTGAAGTTATTAGTCTACCTTTCCTGCTGCCACTCTTTCTTTATTAAAGCAATTTTGCAGGAGGCACATGCTATGACTTTTTATTCTGGAGCACTCACGGGAAACATTAGTTCTCAGAGAAGATGGCACAGACCACAAATGTTCATTCATCAAGCATAGAAGGTTGGTTCAGGTAATTGTAATGAAATTAAAAGTCCCAGTAAAATGTAAAACACAGTGTCACATGCTATACCGTTGACCCATAAACAGAAATGCCTCTACAACATCCAGCTTCCTAATGGTGGTGGTGGGATCCAACGCACATGCTCCACTTAGCATAAGTCAGTTGTGTCCAAAAGTTACATTTGAGGCCCTCAGAGTGATTTTGCGTGGCCTTCACTCGCATTTTTAGAATTGTAGAATGAAGTGTGTCCAGGAGGCTGTTGATATAAATTTATATATTTTAAATTTTTATGTTAAAATTTTTACCAATATGTCTATTTGAGGCCTTTTTTGAATATTGTTTGCATTCTTTTAAATAAATACATTTTTGTGGCTTGTGAGAAGGTTTAACTTCATGATTTTGGCCCTCGGACATCCTTGGCATAGGTCAATGGTAAAAATTGCTGTGCCCAACAGGAACAGGAAATACATCACAAGATGATTTGGTCGTGGTAAAAGTGAGGGAGAATAGTTTTAAACTTCACTTAAATGCAGATTATAAAAGCACTTATATGCATGATGCATAGATCGTTTTTGTTTAATTTTCAGGTTTTTTTTTAATTAAATTTTGTGAATCATCTTCTTCCTCTTCCTGTTAGTCTGAATGGGCGACCGCCACTGGTACCAGAGTGGCTTTTCAAATGGATTACTTCTTCAAACCCATTCGAACGTTTAAACCAAGAGAGTGGTGACTACAACCAATATGCTAACTACTAGCTGAATGGTTGTAAAGTTTAGTGAGTGAGCATCAGGGAAGGGTTGAGACAATAGTGCAGATTATGAAGTTGTTTCTCCACCTGAGTGGGGTGTGTGAGTGTTTTAGCATCTCGATTCTTCCACTGAGAGTCTCAGAGTGGGGTTGGAGAGAGGAGTTGGTATACAGAGGAGGAAATGTGCGCCAGAGCAGTCAGGAGGGAGGAGAAGGAGGGCCTGTGAGGGAGTGAGATAGTGTGAGCTTCAGCAGGATGGTGCAGATGATGATATTCCTCATCGTATATGGGCCAACCGCTGCTCTGAAAGGTTTAAAATAGCATGAAATTGTTTACTGTGACCCTCACAAAGTCTCATGTCCTGCATTTTTAACTATACTATGATGATAAGCCTTTAGAAGTTCCTAAAATGATGTTCTTGTTACATTTATGACTCTACTTTTATTTAATACTTTGCATAATTTAAATCATAAGTAGAATTAAAGCTACAAGCAGCGTTGTTCGGCCCTCGCAGCAAAGCTGCTTGCCCTCCTTTCGCACCCCCTCCACTCCATCCCAGACACTCTCCCAACCCATCGCCCTTCAACCTGTGGTGCACGAGCGCCAATGCGCGCCACACACCCCAACGTGCATTTAACTGTGATTACTGTGAGCTGTCACCTCATTCTGACTCAACCTATCCCCCTAGCCTGACAACAGTCCCCACTAAAAATGTTTTACATTATTAAAATATTCCAGCTTAGAAAGAAACTCTCTAATGTAATTGGAACAAAATGGCCGACTTCCTGTGGGATATGGAGCATGGCTCCATGAGACTTCTTTGTAGGCCCAGGCACACTTTATAAGTGTGCAAAATTTCACAATCCTCAGTGAAAGCATGACTTGAGGCTGAGAGTTTTAATGTCGTAGGGAGCGCTATTTTAGAAAAAAGGCCACGCCCACTAGCTTATGACAGCTATTTATATTGGGGGTCAGACTAAGATCACTCACCAGAAATCTTTTGCTGATATTGTGTGAAGTGAGGAAATGAGAAGCAAACATATTTCCATGGCGTGATGGGGAATTTTGCCATGCTCCCAGGGCCTTGCCCTTTTTTGAAACCTGCCAGTACTAAACACCAAGTGACCCCAACTTGTGTATTGCTATTTGGCAGAGATTGCTGTTGAATAGATGAAAGGCGTCCAATAGGGAGCTCTGAAAGCATAAGCATGGTGTGGTGACAGGTCAATGTTTGAGGTTTAGCCATGCCCACATCGTTAGACTTTTGGAAAATCTGTAGGTTCAGTTTCTCCTGCTTCATCTTAAGAGTTTTCAGCAGAAGTATGAAGGCGATGAGGGTAAAGGGCGTTTGAGGATTGACGTACCTTTGAAGTGTGCAAAAAACACAAAATGGCGTACTTGGACCAAAATGGCCAACTTCCTGTGGGATATTGAGCATGGCTTCAAGAGAGTTTTTTTTTGTAGGTCCTGAGACACTACATAAGTGTACAAAATTTCACAATCCTCAGTCAAAGCATGGCTTGGGGCTTGCAATTTTAAGGGTGCTAGGGAGCGCTATTTGCTATTAAAACTTGGTATTAAAGCAATCTGTGTCTGGATGAAAACTAAAAAGGAGATGTGTGTGTGTTGGATGTGTGAATGGAGGGTCTCGGAAGGTTTCTATCTTAGAGAGAGAAAAACACATTCTGGGTGAAAGAGTTTGTTTTGCAGCTAAGCAAGTTATTTCTTAAAGGTACAGGCATACAGACGCAATCTGTGTGCTACCTCACCATTCAGACGACCCTCTGTTTGGATCCGGAGGTCAAGGGAGGATTTTGATTAGCCTCGGGGTACTCGGTCCGGTAGAGGAGACCAGTGGTACCGACTCTCTGGTCCTAGAGTTGCCGCAGGTACACAGTTGGATGGTTTTGCATCTTAAATTAACTCTGAAGGAGTTTTGCATCAGCTTGTTGCAGATGGCGTTTCTTGTTGAAGCAATTCTATCAGCGTGACAGAAAGGCTTTTAGTAGAGGTTTCGAGCGGCCAACCCGATCCCTTGGAACTCTCGTCGCCACAGAGAGATTTTGGTGAGCTCAAGAACTGAACTTGAACTGAGGAGTTTTTGTTTTAACATGACTCAGAACACACCCTCTCAGAGATAGAAAGCTTTGTTGTTATGGAACAAAGACATGTGAGTGTAGTTACCTTTACCCTGATTTCTGTGTCCTGCATGGTGTGTATAAGTGCACGTGACCTTCTTTACACTGTTAAAGATTACTGATATCATAAATAATAATAATTATTAACCAAAGAATGAATTATTATTCATTTCAGTAATTAAATACATTTATAATGAACCGTGATGATTATTTATAAACCTTGTAATAGACAGTGAAAATAATTTATTAAAAATGATTCTTTTAAATCTTGAAGTGTCCTTCATCTTGCGGATGTAATGTAACAGAGTCAGAAAAAGGCAGTCAGATTAAAGGTGGTTTACAGCAAACTTTGTGTCTCCTGTGATGGATAATCTGTAAATAATAGTACAGCCAGTACAGCTTGACCCAGCTGAGGAAGTGTGACCTTTGGGTCACAAATGAGGCCATTCTTGTCGCTACAGGATTTATTGCATCTAGGGGGCGCTGTCCCAAATGTAGGACAATATCCCATGGAGCAGTTTGTAGGTTCACAACAATCATTTGCATGTAGTTTGGTGTGAATAGCATTATGCATGTGTTATTCAGGGCCTAATGTCTGTCAGGGGGCTGAGCTAAAGTGATATCAACAAATGACCACAGGATTGTGTTGGGTGCCTTTGTGTGATGACATATAACAATTTTGGTGCAGTTGTGACCTCGTCTGTAGGAGTTATTGCAGTTTTAAAGGTATGTAGGGGTGCTGTGGTAATATTATACACCGTTCACCAACCGTTTGTGCCTCATTGGCTAAAGGGCAGGATTGTTGATTGCCATGTTCAGTCTCGTGCAGATCGGAGGCTGTTTGTGAAAGTTACAGTCAAACGTAAGGCCACGATGTCACCCCAGAATTCGCCATGGCATCAAAGCCCCTCCCTTTCTGGAAAGCTATCAGAACTGATTGGTCATTACAGCATCACGAAGACAGTGGATGGCCTTAGTGTCATGTTGACTAAATTAGAGGGGACAAATCTGGGCAATTCATCATAAAACAATAGACTTCCTGTTGTCAGGGGGCGGGGCTTACGTGATGTCAGCTGTCCACATTGTCATTGTCTTGAGATGTGGTCAGTGATCACACAGACAATGTTTGATATGGATCTGATCATGGCCATGGGATTTATTACATCAAGTAATGTAATGGCGAAAGGTCAACGTTTGAGGCTTAGCCACGCCCACACCTTTCAACTTTTGAAAAATCTGACGGTTGAATTTTTTCCCCTATGTCTTAAGAGTATATAGCAGAAGTTGGAAGGTGATTTGTGAAAAGGGCGATGGGGCATCACTCTCCAAAGTGTGCGAAATCCACTAAATGGAGTACTTGGACCAAAATGGCCAACTTCCTGTGCTACATTGACCTTGGCTCCAAAAGACTTTTTAGTAGGTCCAAAGTCACTACATTAGTGTACCAAATTTCGTAGTTCTCAGATAAAGCACGGCTTGGGGCTGACAGTTTTAATGGTCCTAGGGGGCGCTATTTCAGAAAAAAAGGCCACGCCCACAAACCTATCATGTCCATTTCTATTGGTGGTCAGACTAGGATCCCTCATTAGAGATTTTGTTGTGATATCATGATAACTGAGGAAATGAGAGGCAAACGTATTCCCATGGTGTGATGGCGAATTTCACCATGCTCCCAAAGCCCTGCCTTTCTCCGAAACCCGCCAGTACTGGAGACCAAGTGACCTCAACTTGTCTACTGCTATTTGCCAGAGATTGCTGGTGATTGGGTGAAAGGAGTCCAATGGGGAGCTGTGAAAAAAGTGGCATGGCGACAGGTCAAAGTTTGAGGCTTAGCCACGCCCACACCTTTCAACTTTTGAAAAACTAGATGGTTGAATTTTTCCCCCTATAGCTTTAGAGTATATTGTAGAAGTTTGAAGGCGATCGGTGAAAAGGACGATGGGGCATCATTCTCCAAACAACGTGTGCTGAAACGACTAAATCGAGTTCTTGGTCCAAAATGGCCGGCCTCCTGTATGTCTTTGCACTTGACTCCAAGAGACTTTTTTGTAGGTCCTGAGGCAGTACATTAGTGTACCAAACTTTGTAATCCTCAGTCAAACATGGCTTGGGGCTGACAGTTTTAATAGTCCTAGGGGGCGCTATTTCAAAATATAGGCCACGCCCACCAGATTTTCACTTCAGATTTTTGGGGGGACCTGACTAGGATCACTCACCTGACATTTTGTGGCGATAGCTTTATAAATGACGAAATCGGAGTCAAACGTATGACTACGGCGTTATGCCTGACTTTGCCGCGCCGCCACTGCCCCACCCTCTTTTGAAAACTCCCATAAAGTGACACCAAGTAACACCCACTTGTCTTGAGTTACCAGCTACAAATTTGTGGTGATTGAGTGAAATGGGGCGATTTGGGACCTATCACAGTAAAATGTGACCTATGTGGTCCTGAGGGAGCGGGGCTTGTGTGATGTCATCACCCAACCATTCATTTTTATTTGGGGCCGGATGCCGAATATCCACAGAAGTTTTTGTAACTCTACTCTATTTGACTACGAAGTCATAGCCATTTATACTTTTTTGGCGAGTAGTCGAACTTCGAGGCCTGGCCCCGCCCCCTCAGCATATACGAGAAGTCAGTTTAATTTTTCTGTTTGATTGGCCATCCCTTCTGATCAATGTCACACAAATGTCGAGACGATCATGTGAGAAATGATTGAGTAAATCAATCAGAAGCAGACCCTAAAAGCAGCCAAAACAGGTAAAAATCGCCATTTCAACCCAAAATGGCCAACTTCCTGTTTTATGTTGACCATGGTTGCAAGAGGCTTTTCTGTGCAGACTGTTGAGTAATACGTGTGTACAAAATTTCATAACTGTACGACAAACTAAGGCTTATGGAGGTGGGTATTTTTCACATTCTAGGGGGCGCTGTGAAGCTAGTTTTATTGCGATTTTTTTGGGACCTTTAAAATACAAAATTTTCCACCACGCCTGACATGTGGGCAAAAATTCCTGAGTTTTCGGGTATGTTAAGGCCTCCAAAAAGCCAATTTACTTGGCGGAAGAAAAATAAACAGAGCAGATACATTAGGCCTTCGCAGCGCTTTCGCTGCTTGGGCCTATTTATACATATTTATTCAACTGTTTTTCTTCAGCAGCGCTGGATTTATAATCCTGGTCACAGCACAGAGGTGTACCCAACACATAAAATCATGCCACCGTCCCGGCTAGAAGGGGCAGGGTCTCATTATGTGAAATTTCCAACGGAGACTGAGCGAGGGGGAAAGAATTAGCTGGTGCTGTCAACATGGGGTCTGAAAACAGAGGGTACTTCTGTCAAAGGTGTCAAGGTTCATGGGCAGAGCATGACGGCATGCACCCCTCGCTGCCCCACTTCCGTCTTGTTTTCCCTGGTGGTTTCTCCCTCGCTCCCCCTTTCCTCTCTCTGCCTGTCTCCCTCTTTCTGTATCTTCAGATATCACCATGAATATCACGGTGGGGCAGAAATCTCCTCATTGACGTCTGCAGAGCTGCATAATGAGAATAAATGAGCTGGAAGTAAATATGCAGGCTCTGTGCTGCCTTGCTGCTCTATACAATGCAGCCTATAGGCTTTCATCAAAAATGAAGATGGATTTTGTTGTCAACAGCTCATAACAATGGCTGCCAGTGTTTTATTTACCTAAAGTGGAATTTAAAGCCTTTTCAAGGGATGTAACCTGTTCATTCATTCTAATGTGAAATATTTTGTCTGCATGCCTTACTCTTGTTGCTGGTGTTTGTTTTTGATGAATAGGACTGTGGTGATTCAATATGGTAAATTGTGTTTGTGCTGTCATTTCACACGTGAACAAAGAAAACAGCCAGCAAGTGTTTTTCCTCGCAGTAGGGAGGAACAAGGGTATTGTACCTTGCGTCGCAGTGGTGGGCCCAGCTGCCCCTCCCCCCAGCCTCTTATAGCTCAGTTGGTGGTTTCGTTATTTGTAATACAGCTCACTTCAGTCAGCAGTTTCTCTCAAGAAGGCGAACGAAAAGCAGAAATGATTCATAAATGTACCTCTCAGTTGAGATTTTAAAAAAGTAATCAGAAGTCAGAGAATCTTCAGTGGGTTGCTCTGACTGCAAGGTCAAACAAATCAATATGTAAAAATAAATCACCAAAAGCACAAGGTCAAATTCATGAGCTGAAATGTGGATGCAATGGTTCTCAGTGCTCTTTTCAACAGTGTATTCACACCAAAAACATAATAGGACGCAGGAAACTTTCTAAATTTGTTGTGGTTATGCTGATAGACGGCACACAAACTGGAGTTGAGTTTGTGAAAGTGCTACTATAATCCACAGGAAAAAACACATCAAACAGGCATGTCTTTATCAAATATTCATTTTAATTCTGTTTATTTATATAGCCCCAGTTCACAAGGGCCGTTTCAAGGCACCTCATTTCAATTGAACCTACTTACCAGTGCATTGAGTTCAGTTCATTTAGTCAGTTAGTTAAAGTGTCCTAAGAAAACCCAGCAGATTGCCTCAAGTCACTTATTTATTGTGTCAGAGACTTTACAGCAATCCTCATGCTAAGCAAGCATGGAGCGACAGTGGAGAGGAAAACTTTCTTTTAACAGGAAGAAACCTCCAGCAGATCTGACTCAGTATGACTGACTAGTTGGTGGTTTGAGAAGACAGAGTAGATATACATGAAAAAAAATGGTGAACTAGTAGGAGTCCTTTCTATGTTAAAGAAACAGCATTGTAGTTCTTTAAAAAGTCCAAAAGTGAAGACACTTAGCCAAAGGAGCTAGTAAAAGAAGCAGAAGCTAGCCTGGCAAGCCATCCTATATTTGTGAATATTTAGTCTGGCCACGGCCCATCAACAGCTCCCAGTTGTGGGGCGGGATCCACAGTTGTCTTTCAAACTGTCCCTGCATACTATTGGAAAACAATGTGACATACTCACCGCTATGGATCTCAGTCAACGAGGCAGTCCGCCATACTCCGTCAAAGAAGACACAAAAAGCCTCTTTCTAACATTTTTAAACTTAAGTACCTTTATCTGCTCTTGCCTCAAAGAATAGCACAAGTCTAAATAGTTCAATGTTGATGCCAAAGTTGTTTTAAATTAGTTGTCTCCATGTTTTGTTTCCAGTAACATCCCACACACCCAAAAGAGTGTTGTGACTGGCCCACTAAACCAGAGCACTGCAATTAGACCCCTGTGGATTCAATTCAATTCAATTCAGTTCAATTCAATTAAATAATACTTCATTAATCCCAGAGAGAAATTAGAGTTTCATTACACACAATTCTGAAATCAGACATACATACATATATACATGACAAGAATCGGTGATTGGTCATTCGCAACCCGAGTCGCGCTACCGTAATAGATCAAGAGGGCTTATGTGAGGATATAGTCGGGGGGAGGGAAAAAAAGGCACTTCAGTGTTACTCTCACCCGAGAGGGTAGCTTTGCTATGCAAAAAAAAAAAAAAAAAAAAAAAACTCAGACAGATATGCTTACAGACTTCAGACATTACACAACATAAGTGTCCACTAGGTGAGGAGGTAGGGTTGGGACTCTCCCCACTTCAGTGCGTGCACCCGCATGGAGCAGCGCTCATCACCTCCGTTTGAACAGGGGAGGGAGATAATGGGTCTGAGAGCACATTGACTCCTAAATACGGTTCTACGGCCTTCACCGGTCACAGTCCTGCCCAGGCTGGGATAGGGAGAAAGAGTTGCCTAGCGACAGCAGCATTCCACATTTCTTCTGAGGGGGGAGTTTTTACTTCAGCCTCACAGGCTCCAAGGGCTCCAGATTCAGATAAGAATTGTTTTGGGGACAGACAGAGAAAATTTCTTCTCTGCCTTAGGGTTCTGTTGGTCATTAACCCCTCTAGGTCCAACAATGGCGTAATTAATCTATCCCAATCCGTGCTGATCCATCCACTCGCTCCTTGATCGAATCCACCTTCTGTGTCAGAGCCTGAATCTCAGCCAAAGTTCAAAGCTTACGACTCATCTCGACAATTATATGAGTTTGTGCGTTCACAGCGCAATGCATTCCATCCCTGAGCTCCGGGATTCAGCCAATATTCCTCGAAAGCTCGTTCATTTTCCGGTAACCACTCAGGCCAAACAGCAGGAATCCTGACACCAAAACCATGAATATCCAGACATCTTCAGAATCCTCTACAGACAGTTGAGAGAGGCATATCAGGTTCCACTGTTTCCAGGAGTCCATGGTATACCCAGCTGGCTCTGGGTGTCAGTCAACAAGGCAGTTCACCATACATCATGGAAGAAACAGGGAAGAAGAAGAAAATACTTTTTTTTTTCTTAAAAAAGGTGCTGTGATTGGCCAGCCACATTACTGTCCAAGGCTGCGAAGGTTCCACTGGAGCACTGCTAGACCGGCATGCAAAGCAAATTTAGTTTACTTTGGCAAATGAGAACATAGATTATAGGATTAGCACAGGTGTGTCAAACTCAAATTCACAATTGGCTGAAATAGAAAAACTAGAATGAATTTGGGGGCCTAACTCAGTGTATGCAGAAAAGTGATGGCAAATGTGCACATTTTCCTTTGTCTACAGATATGTGTTGTTAAACACTGAATCTGGTACGACAAAATTACACACAGGCAAGTCACACCAGTCATTACTTATGTCTCGATTTCTTTTTACTCTTTTTATTCCTTATAATGTGTACACATTCAGCCATTTAGAATTTTTTAGTTTTTCTGTTTTACATTTACTTTTTATTCTTATCTTTCACTCATGTTATGCTCCTGTAATGAATGTCATTGCAGCTGTCACCTCAGGCTTTCCCCACTGAGGAACAATAAAAAGATTTTCTATTCTATTTCTATTCTATTCTTCTATCTGTAATATTTCCAGTTCCCATTTTACAGTATGTTTAATCTTTTTTTACAGGCCAAGAAAAAAAAAGGACAGCAAAATATCTCGTCTATTAACTTTCATGCTTTGGAGCAGAAAAAGTACATGAAAACAAAACAATTCAAGCTCAGTTTGCTCCACTCTGAGTTACTGTGATGCTCACCTGTTCCAGCCAGAAACACCTGCATGTCTGGGGTTGGGCTCTGAGCCGAGGAAAGAGTTCATCAATGATACTTTGTGTTGTTTTGTTCATCTTCATCACAGACAGTTACTCACACAAGTGCATGTGCTGCAGAACACGGAGAGAATCTGAGCAGCTAAGGCCGGAGTTGGGTTGGTGTTTCGGTGAGGAGAGATAAAAACTGCAGCAGCCAGTCATACTCAACATGGCGTGTCGTTTCACTCAGCTCTGTCTGGAAGTTGGTTGGTGAGCTTTTCATGTCCTCTGCGGAATACTGAGCGGATGAAGTTTCTGGGCTTCAAAGTCGGCAAATTACTGAGTAAACTCGGCGCTTAGAGGAGTATTTTCAGTTTGTTTGAGACAGAGGAGCGTATTGCTGCAGACACCGGAACTATAGCATGGATGCTGATGACTGTAAACTGAAAGGATTGATGTGCTAATGTCACAAAGCACTATGGGATTTGTAGTTTTTGTCGCAAATTGGGCCAGTGGGCCATTTTTAATATATATTTGATATTTGATCTCGCGAGCCAAATAAAAAATAGACCACTGTCATGGTCTGCGTCTCTCCTCATGTGTCTCCTTGTGTTCTCCATTCCTCTAGTTTCTCCTTTTGTGTCTCATAGCGCCCTCATGTGTCCTTGTCTGCGTCTCATTTATGTGTCTCTTTGTGTGTTTCATGTGTCTCCTGTTTGCAGCCCTCCAGATCTTTCCTCCCAGGCCCTGTGTCCCTTCACGTTCTGTGTCCTTGTAGCTCCAGCCCTTTTTGTCCCCAGTTCGGTGTGTGTGTGTGTGTGTGTGTCCTTTCCCTGTCAGGTCTGGTGTCCTCCTCTGCTCCTCCTCTCATTATTGCTTTCACCTGTGCCAGTTCCCCACACACCTGCTCCTTGTCTCCTATCACTCCAGCCCCAGTGTATAAAGCCTCTCCTTGTCTCAGTGTTGTTGTTGGTCCATTGTGATGTATTCTGTCAATCTTCTCGTGTCTCTAGTGTTTTTGGATCTCCAGATCATTATCTGGATTTTTGGACTTTTGGCTTCCAGCCTTTTTGGATTTATTTTTGTTTTTTTTGGTTCATCCCAAAATAAAGGATTTTTCTTAATCTTCATCCCTGCCTCGTGTCATCCTGGGTATCTGCATTTTGGGTCCTAACCATCCTAAAATCGTGACAACCACGGGCCAAATTTGGCCCGAGGGTCTGAGTATGACACCTGTGGGACAAATGTTCAAGGTTGCACCGGGCCACGTAAGGATGTAACAACAATAGGCAGCTTTATTTAACAACTCAGTTAAAATTAAATACTTCTTCAGTAATGCCAGAACTCAGAGTATGCATGCGAACGCTAATCTACTCAGGGAAAAAAAAACGTAAAGCTGGGGAAACAACCTTTGACCTAAAAAAGAACATGCAAACTAAGAATGAAGTTTAAAACAAAGCAAACAACATTAAGCCAATGGCCAGCGCCCGCATAAAAACACCTGGTTACCCAGAGTTTGAGTTACACTGCATGTCATCCAGTCCTTTAATACCATTAATCATCATCCCTGCGCTGATTCCTGGAGCCAAGATTTTCCCTCCACGCTCATCCGTGGCGCAGCATCCCAGATCAACTCCGGTGGATGAGCAAGACCAGGCCGGATGAAACAACAGTCGTGTCCAGTGCACCATGACTCAACGTGCCACAGGTTTTCCGTACAGCTTACTGAGGGGAGCAGACCAGCATGTAGACAGGCAGTAACGCACAGCCCCAACACTCCCGACTACAGCCAGCAAACCCAGCCCAGCACAGCGGATCTCCTCACACCACCACACCACAGCTGATACAGAGGGACAAACGCACAGAGACAGCTATCCGTCTCTCTTTATTCCATCAGCCCTGCGCCTCAATCAGGTAGCCAAAGGTCAGCACCTGGCGCGCACCGAGTGGAGAGCGTGAAACACCGTCACACCTTATTGGCTTGGAAAATTCTGCAAATAAACTACATTTCCAAAAAGACTAAGCTCAAAGGAGAAGACGGTAACAAAACAAAAAAAAAGAAAGAAAGAAAAGAAGGGAGGAGAACTGCTTGAGTAAACAGTGGACTTTGACAAGGAGGTTTGTGAGTGATGTGTCATTTGTAAACACAGCAACTCTATCTTCTGACTTGTATATAAAAGCAAAGAGCATCAGCTCTCTAAGAGCTGTTGGTTTTTATTTCCCATTTTTAAATGCAGTCAGGCATACCATACCATCAGGCCTTGAAATGGAGATCGGTTGTTGTCTTGAACAACGAATTGCACCATGCAATAGCAGACCACCTGATTCATGAGTAGGGGAGAGAAGCTATAAAACCAAAAGTCCTGCTCTTAGATCAAAATCAGCTCTGCTAAAGTAGAGAAACATGGGACACTTGGAGTTAAACGTGTTTCTTCTCTCAGATTTTCTTCTGTTTTTGATTTTTGTTACTTAATGTTTCAAAGCAGAAAATTGCAAACAAAAATAACCTCAGTGAATACAGATTTCAGTTTTTCAGTGATGATTAAATTCAGTTAGTCATGACTCAAACCACACTTACCACTGAAACCACAGAGAGGTAGTTCGTCTCTAAGTGTTGGTGACAACTGGTCTGTGACATCACCGTGGAAATTTGTTGTCCCATTTTTCTTTATAGAATTGTTGGAATTCAGCCACATTGGAGGGTTTTCCAGCAAGAATGAAACATTCAAGGTCAAAGGTCACACATTCTTCTTCAGCACTCACCTCCCAAAAAGTTCTACTTTTGTCTCAAAAGCCAACTAAATATTTACCCCAAATGTTTAAGGATCATCAAGATACTTTGATACAGGTGAGATGTGTGCAGAGGCTTGGGTGTTGGAACTTTGCCATGAAGCCTCTGACCTTAGACTTAACTAAGGCCCTGTCCACACGTAGCCGGGGATCTGCCAAAACGTAGATATTTTTCCACGTTTTGGCCTGTCATCCACACGAAAACGGAGTTTTTTCACACGAAAACGGATCTTTTTAAAAACTCCGGCCAAAGTGAAGATCTGCGTTTTCTCCGTTTTGGGTGTCTGCGTGTGGACAGACAAAACCGGAGTTTTAAGGTCCGCAACGTCACTTTCCGTGACAAAAAATGCTGACATCACGTGTGCGACCTGTGTTTACACTAGCCGACAGCATGGATGCCCTCAGAGCTGCGCTCCCTTTATCAATCGTCCAAGCGCTTTTTGCTTGTTTGTTATTGCAAGCGGAATTACTGCTCCTTGCGGAAGACCACAGACGAAGGACGAGATTAAGAACGGGGGAAGTACTGCCGCCTACAGGTCTGGCATGTCCTTAACAACGTATTTATCCGGGTACATGTGGACAGAGTTTTTTTTTTTTAAACGAGGTGGTGTGGATGCAAGTTTTTGGAGGGGCGGATATTCGTTTTCAAAAAACCCCGGCTACGTGTGGACTAGGCCTTAGACAGTTCTGCAGTGCTTCAGATGTTTTTCTTCTTTTGTTCATCAATTTCTTAAGAATGGGACATGATGCTTGCTCTTTTATATATTTTAGCCTACTTTTTGTCAGACAGGTTCTTTTAAAATGGTTTCTTGTCTCGACAGGTCTGGAAGTGATGAGTTGTTCCTCTCTCTCTCTCTCTCTCTGTGTGTGTGTGTGTGTGTGTGTGTGTGTGCGCGTGTGTGTGCGTGTGTGTGCGTGTGTGTGTGTGTGTGTGTGTGTGTGTGTGTGTGTGTGTGTGCGTGTGTGTGCGTGTGTGTGCGTGTGTGTGCGTGTGTGTGCGTGTGTGTGTGTGTGTGTGTGTGTGTGTGTGTGTGTGTCCATACTTCTACATCTGTCTTATCCTCTGGGTCATGGACAGCTGTCTCTGATGGTAGCAGACGAAAGGTGAATTGCTTTCAGCGTAACTTAATGCAACATCCTCTTAATTTTACTTTAATGTTATTTCAGTAATTTAAAAATAAAAATAATCAGCATGTCATTAACTTATAACTTATTACTGACCAGATTGTCTTCCATAGCAATGCAGCTTGGTGAGAAGAGTGTTTTAATTGTTTACTATGGGGAGAGATAAATGTAATGTGTACTATTATGCCATTTGCTCTTGCAAAGATTGCATTTCAAACCATAAGCTAGAATTTTTTTTTTCTGATTTCGGAAGTTTAATTTGAAAGCACTGTTGCACGTACATTTCTTTCCACAAGCTGTGACTGAGAGAAAGTGGAGGTTTGATTGTCAGCTGCAGATTCTTGCATGCTGTAGGCTGTGTTGACGAGATGCATTATGGGAGTCGACACAAACGTAGACTGAGCACATGATGCATTACCATTGAGGGGGGAGCTGTGATTTATTATATGAAAGTGTTCTTGCAGCTAAGAGATGGGACTAAAGCATCTTCCATTTTCTACTACAAGGCGGTATGGGAGCAACATCTGTACCTTTACATCCCTGCCTTGTTTAGGAAGCGCTGGAGGCACAGCTCTCAGTTTGTAATTAATACCAGCAGCAGGTTGGGAGAGGGCGTTTCACCGCGGCAGGTTGCTCTGCGTAGGCGCTCATCCCCAGGGACGATGCTTTGCTGCGTTAGTGGAGCTTCATCATATGTCATCGTGGAATCATTTCCTCTTTATGAGAATGACTTGGAGCATCCTTTCACCCAATAAAGGCTGGGAGATACCGTGGTGTCTGGGTGAAAGCCGTTTCCATAGCAATCCAAATATTGCTGCAATGAAATTTGAGTGTAGATGTGAGACTGGCGCCAACAGACCGTCAGTCCTTTAACAAAAGAGGAAATAGGGAATAAGCTTCTTTCTTTTCCTGCAGTAATATGAGGGCAGAGCCACTTGATAAAGATGGAGTGTTATCACTGACTGAGAGCATATGTGGTTTCTACAAGTGTGCACAGGAGCGGCTGTCTGCTGCAGCTTTTTGGTTAGATCACTGAAGTGTGGCAATTGATTCCACTGCTGAGTGGTATCCGTAGTTCAGATCTATGCTCCTTTATCGCAGAAAATCAGATGGATTGGCACAATTGGAGGTAGTCACTTAAAATAAATGCATTGTTTCAGTTGGAGCAAATGGTTAGGATTCTGGCCATTTTTATTTATTTATTTATTTATTTATTTTTACATTTAGAACATTAAACTTAATATTAAGCATTAAAATTAGAGGTGATTTAATACATTTATGCTGAAAGACATGAACTACCATGACAAACGAGGACGGGCAGGGGCTGCTACTCATCTCTCATGAAAGAATTTACCATTAGATAATTAAATTTCTCAGTGGTTGGCTGCAACACAATGACTGTGTGATCATGCAAATAATTGCCTGTCCACTGGTACTAGGGCAAAGAGGTCGACGGCTTTTCAAAGAGGAGTGGAAGCTCACAACTACACTCCGATGTGTTTGGATATGAATCCATTATGGAGTAAATGGATGCTTTGGATAAACACCATCGGCATCCTGATATGGAGGATGTTTTACAGGAGTGTTGCTAGAATGGGAAAAACAAGCTTCCGGAAGTGGCCTGCAGGCATTCTGAACAGTCCCAGATGAGATTTGAAGGTGCACCGGCGGTACCCTTCATTCATCGCTACGCAACTCTCTCAGGGGAGGAGCATAGGAAGCTAATAGAATTGGGCCCATGGGATAACAGGGCGTTACTTTGTCTGTTTCAATTAATTGTCTTGGGGAGCCATCGGATGGGGGTGACTGCATGTTTGGTGGGAGGGCAAAGGCTGCCCACAGGGGAGTGGGAGGATAGGTAACAACCAGCAAAGTGGTTTTATAGCAGCCTACCAACAATCAATAAGTTCTCTCTAGATCCCAATCTAATCAAGTCTACACCCCCGGGGCAGATTCCAAATAAACAGTAGAAATCAATCTAAATAATCCTGTACTTCTCGCCTTCTCATTAATAAAATATCTGTTACAGTAGTTATGAATACCAAATCCACACAAACCCCATTAGTATCAATAGAAAAAAAATCAAGGTAAAGTCATGAATGCACAACAATACTCTTAATTTCTTATGGCTTAAGGGTTTAAAAAGTTAGTTTGGAAGAGTGTTTCAGTGTCAAAGTTAAATGTAATAACTTTTTTACCCTTAGGGATTGTTGCAAATGATTGATTTTAAAAACAAAAGAAAACAAAACCCATCTTTTCTCCAGGAAGACAACTCTTATCATTTAGGACCAATATTAAAACAGCACTACCAGTATATCCTGGATCCCAGGGTTCCCAGTCAGCATTCTGATGTTTTATTGGCTCAAAACAAGACCCCCATTGACTTGTTTCTGACATATTTGACTTTGGAAAACATTTTTGTCTGGAGGATGTTTGTAAAAACAAAACATTTGTCAGAAAGTGAAATTAGAACGTCCTTCAAGTTTGTTAATTTTTGGGGACTGAATTGAGTCAATCATTTTTTCAATATAAATGTGCATCTTCTCAATTAAATCTGTGAAAACAATGTCAGAGTATGAGCATTTCACAGTTAAGTTTTTGTTGTGTTGCACAACTAATCTTGTTTTTCTGAGGCCATTATTTGGGTCCTTCCCAATAAGTATGCATTTAAACTTGGTTTGAAAGATAATAGGAGTTGTTCAGATCGATGTTAATGTTGATGTCAGCTTCCATCCTGAGCAGAGGAAACCTAATGCAGGCGATAATCAGCTAAAATCATGGCTTCGTCTGAAGCAGCATGTTCCGCTGCAATTTACAGCGTTTTGCTTTGCAGCTTGTTTCCCGAATCCCTCCACCAGGATGAGACATTCTGGATCTTGTTACCCGTCTGATGAGGACACATAATCTGATCTCTGGGGGGGGGGTCAGCATGTCATTAAGGCAGAGGGATTCACAGACTGGCTGTCAGGAGGCCAACAACACAGATTCAGGACTGGTTCATGTCACTTTGACAGAGAACAGAGAAGGCCATGTTGGTGTCAGCGGGGAAGGAGACTCTCAGACGAGCCCGGCTGCTCGTCCTCCTCCCTGCTCGAACAGTGTCTGTTTTAATGGCCACTACCCACAGAGCCTCTCCTTCACAGCTCTGCCTTGTACATCTGAGTCGTTGTTACTAATGTCTCAAACGGATGTGGCTGATTTAATCATGTCTTGCGTTGATTAAACCTCATTATTTCTTTAATATAATTAGCAGTTTGAAATGATTAGAGAGAGAGAACCGTCACTGGATTATTCAGAGAAGAAAGATGTAAGAAATAAATGCAGATAAAAAAAATCTTTTCTCTGAGTATGAAAAGAGATGGCTGGTTTAGTTACCATGGAGATATAAGCAATGTGGAACCCAAGAAGTCAATTAGCAATCTGGCTGCATCTCATTAAATGCTGTCTGGCGGCAGTGTGTAGTCGAGGTCGGGATTTATTTATCATGGAGGATTACTTCTATAAACATTCATGAGGTCCTATTTCTACTGCCAGCTTCAACAGGCAGCAGTCGGTTGGCAATTCTTACATCTGTGACCTGTCATTGGTGTGAAAGTTGACGATTTAGGGCTCCATTTAAACGCTCCCAATGCAGCTATTGTCAAGCTCAAATAAGGTGTAATCTTGAGAGAACCTATGCATTTGTTTCCACTTCCTTTGGCGGAGCCAAAGGGCATTGGAGGCTGGACACAGTCATAAAAGACCCTGTTGATAAATCTGCCAGTTGGACAAAGTTCTCAATAGACACACAGTAAGCCTGCAGTGATTTGCATGAGTCTCTAAAAATACTCTGAAGAAGTTGCTTGCTTTTCTGCCTTGCAGTTCTATTGTGTCTCTGAGGATCAAGGGTGGAGCAGGAGTAGTGCACACCACCCCTAAACCACCCACCAGATGCACCAAAGTGCATCCCATGGTAGTGTGTTGAATTCTGAGCAGCGGCAACATAAAGAAATATGAATTAATCAAAGCCTGTGCTGTTCAACAGCCACGTATCAGAGCTTATATCTAGTTACTTCATCAGGCTCAATGCTAATGTGGATCAGTCTTGACCAGTTCCATTGTGATACCAGATGAATCCACCAGCACAGACCATTCATCCATTTACTCGAGGCTGCTGGCAAGCAGGGAGGCTTCCCGTCATTGTGTCTGACAGGCTGATGACATCAGCATGCCCTCGAGCGGCTCCAGGGATGCGACATTGCTTCCTCATCAAGCCAAATAAAGCAGGACTTTGATGGTATCGTCTCGGAGCCGTGACCCCCCCCCCCCCCACCACCACCACCACCACCACACACACAAACACACACACCCATCCCTATGTCACAGTCACACAACAGCAGACTTACATTTCCCAGTAATCGAGTTTCTGTCTCGCCTCTTTGTGTTCTGATGAAGCTCTGATGAAGTCAGCCCACCACCACACCTCTTCCACCATTTTGCCTGTTTATAATACCTCTCTTCTAACGGTGTCTTCTCTCCTGATCAGGAAAAATACAAGTTTGGCCACAGGTGATTATTAAAACCACCCATGGTCATTTTATTCAGTTTACTTTTTTTTTTAGCTATCAAAGCCTTTTAGCATATTTAATTTGTTAGATCCAGCTAGTGCAGCATTATTGAAGCAACTATAGAGCCTCTGTTACAGAGTGTTGTTCCACTCTGCAGATGAGTGCTTCCATTTCTGGGCAGTGGATACACCTGGTACCCATTACCTCATCAGATCCTGAGGGTTTAAGAAGCTGCAGGACAACCTCTTTTCACCAGATGATTAACCCTGTTGGGTAGCTAACAGCCTCTTAAACGGCAAGTGTTTCTGATTTTCTCGTGTTTTGATTTCTCAGCATTCTATTATTTTGATTCATTGCTCACTTCAATCTGTGTCTTTGTGATCATAATCTTGTCTCAAGGTTCCATCTGCAACCCTCCTGTGATGATTACCTCTGCTCCAAAACCAGAGGCTCACCATTGGCATCTTTGGATCTCCACTGTCTGCCTGTTCTCAGTCGCCCTCTCCACTGTGCACATTTCCGAGATCCAGCATTCACCAACACCTTGCAAGGATCAGACTCTCCCATTCATTCAACTCTACCACCTTACCACCATTAGCCCTTCACCAACTCTGCTTCCTCTCAGATTAACGATTGTCTCTGTTGAGACCACCAACTAATCATGCCCCCTCACTCAATATGCCATGCTGACCAGATACAATGATTAAGATGACATAACCTATTCATTGTTAACATTATAAATATAGCAGCATGTCTCTTGGTGTGGTTCTGAATGTGGGTCAGAGAACAATCCGCCACCAGAAATCAGAATCAGAAATCAGAAAGGGGGGAGGGGTGGGGGTGGGGGGGTGGGGGGAGAGCACATTGACTCCTCCAGCTGATGGCATCGCCAGGCAGAAGTACACCAATCCAAAGGCGGGGGTAGGTTGGGCTTTCACAGCATCTGTCTGCATTCCTTCGTGGGGGGGGGGGGGGGGGGGGGGTTTAGTTGCTTGCAGCTCAAGGCTACCAGGGTGTCAGATTCAGATAACAAGAATTTGTTTGGGTGAGGCTGAGATCATTTTCCTCTCTGCCTTCAGTCTTTAAACTGATAATTTCCAGTCCTTCAGTGAAGCTAGGTTTGGGATTTAACCTTGTCCATACCGTCCGGTGACTCTCACCGAGATGACATCCATTTTGTGCACTAATACCGGTATCGCAGCTAGAACATTGTCTAGCTTATGATTCACCTCGAGTAACGTCCCAGTCTGAGAAGTCTCCACACGGACGGTGCCTTCAGTGGGTGCGGGTCGCCCTCCAATTGCTCCCGTCTTCCCAAATTTCCAGAAAACCAGATATCCTCCCACTCCAATCAGGAGAAATCCAGTGATCATCAGACCAAACATGTCTTCAATGTCCTCAACGGACAGCTGGGAGAGGCATATGATCTTCCACTCCTTCCAGGAATCCAGAATATATCCCACCGGGTGCGTCCCCTGTGGACATGTGGGAGCCCCTTGCTCCGTTCTTATTGTTGAAAAAATCTTATCGATCGCATTGAATGACCAGTTCATCAATTCCATGGTTAGTAAAAAATAGAGTTTTTCAGAAGAAATGCAGAGAAGTCCTCTGTGGGCAGACAGGACAATGAGCCTTGGGAAAAAAACGATAAGGGAGCGAATGAGGGAAGCGTCTGTACTCCTCGAGTGCCAGAGAAGTGCTTGTTTAGTGTTGGCTAAAGTAAATCGGCTAACATAGATCCATTGCAGGAATACTGTCACAATTGTTTTTTAAGCACGCTACATTATGGCAACTCAGAAAACAGACATCAACAGTGTTGTCACAGCAGATACTTCTGGTAGTGATGTGACGGGAGCAAATTGAATTTCAAAGTGAACGATGAGAGCCGAGTCCCTGTAGAGAAAGAGTCATTCATCTTGTCTTCCGGTAATGAACCTCACTGGAAGTTGGCAAAGAACTCCCGCTCAACCCTACCCACCTCTGTGACGGATGTCGGCGGAACGCTACCCAACCACCTTGCACCCTCATGGACACCAGAGGAACATGTTGCTCTTATTCTCCCCCTCTCTTATGGGTTTGCTTTGTTCAATTCAATCCATCCATCCATCCATCCATCCATCCATTTTCATCTGCTTATCCAGAGTCGGGTCACGGGGGCAGCAGCCTAAGGCGAGAGGCCCACAATTACCTCCCCCAGCCACTTGGGCCAGCTCCTCGGGGGGAATCCCAAGGCGTTCCCTGGTCAGGTGAGAGACATAGTCCCTCCACCGTTTCCTGGGTCTACCTTTAGGTCTCCTCCCGGTTGGACGTGCCCGGAATACCTCACCAGGGAGGCATCGAGGAGACATCCTGACGAGATGCCAGAGCCACCTCAACTGGCTCCTCTCGATGTGAAGGAGCAGTGGGTCTACTCAGAACCCCTCCTGGATGACCAAGCTTCTCACCCTATCTCTAAGGGAGAGCCCAGCCACTCTTCGGAGAAAACTCATTTCCGCTGCTTGTATCCGCGATCTTGTTCTTTTGGTCTCTACCCAAAGCTCATGACCATAGGTGAGAGTAGGAACGTAGATCGACCGGTAACTCGAGAGCTTCATCTTCTGACTCAGTTCTCTCTTCACCACGACAGACCGGCACAATGCCCGTATCACTGCAGATGCAGCACCAATCCGCCTATCAATCTCACGCTCCAGTTTCCCCTCACTCGTGAACAAGACCTGAGATACTTAAACTCCTCCACTTGGGGCAGGACCTCATCCCTGACCCGGAGAAGGCATTCTACCCTTTTCCAAATCAAGACCATGGTCTCAGATTTAGATGAGCTGATTCTCAACCTAGCTGCTTCACACTCGGCTGTGAACTGCTCCAGCGAAAGCTGAAGATCACATTCTGATGAAGCCAACAGGACCACATCATCTGCAAAAAGCAGAGACCTGATCCTCAGGCCACCAAAATGGATGCCCTCTACATCTTGGCTGTGCCTAGAAATCCTGTCCATAAAGGTTATGAACAGAATCGGTGACAAAGGGCCGCCTTGGCGGAGTCCAACTCTCACTGGGAACGAGCTTGACTTACTGCCGGCAATGCGGACCAAGCTCTGACACCGGTCATGCAGGGACCTAACAGCCCGTATCAGAGAGCCTGGTACCCCATACTCCCGGATTGGTACTGCTGCAGCTGCCCGATTAGAGTCCTGCACTGAAGCCCTAAGCCCTCGGGTCGGCCCGGCCCGAGGGCCGGGACTGTTTTCTTCATCCCGCTCCTGCCCGCACCCGCTGAATTTCTGACCATTACCGCCCGCAACCACAGCGTGCATGCCTACTCCCGCCCGCAACCGCAAAACTCGGAGAAATTATTACCTCACAGTAAAAGAGATGTATTGAGTTTACGTCCTCAACATGTCATTTTATAGGCTATACCAGGGGTCGGCAACCCGCGGCTCTTCCATCCATCTGATGCAGCTCTCTGTGCTTGTAAAATAATGAATGGATATTTAAGTAAAATGGTTTATATTTTACTGAATTAATTATATATTTTTAAGTCAATTCTATGTAAAGAGTGTCTGCGTAAACCTGAACAGTTCCAACCCAGTCTTACTGTGAGACCGGGTTGACGGGTCACGCTTGTGCGTAATCATATTGGCGCTTTCTGAGCTGAAAAGGATGTGAGATTCTGGGCTTCTCCTCAGACAGCTCCTGGATGCTTTCCCACAATGGAGACAGGAACAAGCACTATTCAGCCAAAGTTTCATAATCAGGAACATCTTCTAAGTGACAAGTCTCTCTGAGAGACAGGGTTTGGAAAATGTTTGCTTCAGTGGGAGGAAGCTTCCCGCATGCGCTCTGGTTCTGCGACGCGCTCCAAGCCAATCTCCACAACTTCAGCTCGCTGTGCACGTATGCGCTGACAGCGAGCTGCGCTGAGCAGTGTCCAGCTCAGATATTCAGATGGGAATCTTTTCTTGGGTGATTTAGCAACATCTGCAATGTGCGTAGAATAAAATGTCAGTTCGTCTGCATGCGTCGGGTAATTCTTTCTATTCTTACTCCATCAAAATAAACGGTCAAATACGGAAACTATCCGGTCCACACAACACAAGCCCTGCTTTTAACTGTTTTGTTTTCTTGTGCAAATTGTTGGAAAGAGATCAAATTTAACTTGATCATACCTCCAGAGCCTGCGCCGTTATCTCCGTGACGGTAAATGAGGGAAAAACAAATTAATCGGATCTTGCACGTCTTTTAACACATTGGTCAGGATTGACGCACTTTGTTTTCATTTAGTTGGTTAAAAAAAAGTCAGGCTCGGGCTCGGGTCGGGCCAGAGAATCCTGAAAACCTTTTCGGACCGGGTCGGGCTGGGGCTCCACCCCCTAAGGCCGGGCTGGACACGGGCTCAGATTTTAGGCCCGTGCAGGGCTCTATGCCCGATGGCACCGGAAACTTTACAAAAGTTGCGGTAAGCTATATTTTTAACATTTACGTAACATCTGTGCAGCGCTGAAAGCACCAGACAGAATAATTCTGTGCCCTAATAGTAGTTTATGAAAGTAGTCAGACAAACGAGAGGCACCTGGCTGCTGCTGGGAGAACGCTCCGTGTTCTCACTACTATGTAAACAATCACAAACAACGTGTCTTAAAGTTGAAAACAGAAGTTTAAGTTACAACAGAAACACTCTGATGATTTTCTGAACAATTCTGTTGGGGAATTACATTTTTCTGAGATGAGTCACTGTCTAACATCACATGCATTACTATCATTAAGCAGCGAGGTGTGTTGAAGCTGTCATCAGCTAAGGGGTGGATGCTTAAGTGCATCAGGGGCAGCGAGGAACGAGAAAGTTGTGATCAGGCTGGAGATCACACCAGATTCGCTGCTGCAGGCGTGAATCTGCGGGTCTGCAGCATCCCCTTCTCAACGTGACATCAGGACTTCCCATGTAAGGAAGGTCCACTCACCTGTTCGTCAGATCATTATTTCCTCGCCATGATCTTTTATCTTCCCATCATCCTCCAGCCATCCAACTGGAACCAGTTAGTGTTCCTAATCATTCTCAGAATATCTTAGGTGTGTTCTTGCTGTGTCTTTCTAAATCCATGCTTTCGTTCTTTTTTAAACACAGAAACAGTTTTGTTTACCTGTTTGTAGCTACAGTTTCGCCGACGGCTGCCGGCTTCTTCAGGCTGACGCTGATGGTGGCGCGTCACTTCCTTCTCCGTTTATCTGCGGGCAGCAGAGGACGTTGTCGCCCTCTACTGCCCGCTCTCCCCTCTCCGACGATGCAGTCCCATGCGTGGTCCAGCGTGTAAACTCCGTCGTCCCTGTTCATGGTCCCACATCCACGTCTCCTTATCTCGATTGCTTCCTTGATCCATCTTTTGTATTTTTGTTGTTCGGTGGTTATGATTCGTGTGCTGTCCCAGTCCATTATATGGTTTTCTCTTAAGCAATGATCTGTTACGGCTGACTTTTTTATTGTACTTTCTGCTTCTTCTTTTGCTGCTCTTGTGTGTTTACGATTTGCCTCTTTCTCGCACTCCTTTCTGTGTTCTATTGTCCGTGTATTGAGTTGGCGTCTGGTTTCTCCTATGTATGTTTTATTGCATATTTTGCATGGGATTTCGTAGATGACTCCACATTTTTGTCCAGCTGATATTTTGTCTTTTGGGTGTACTAGTCTGTTTCTAACTGTTGTGTATGGCTTTGTTGGTGTGTTTATGTTGTGTTTTTTCATTGTTGCTCTTATTTTTTCCATTATGCCTCTGATGTATGGTAGGGTTATCACTGGTTTTGGTTCTTGTCTTTCTGGGTTTCTGGTTCTTTTTTTGGGTTGTTCTTTGCTTTCTGTTTTTGTTTGTTGTTTTCCTTTGTTTATTGCCCATGTCGGGTATGCGCAGGTCTTTAAAGCGTGTTGTATGTGTTTGTCCTCTTGTTTACGGTCTCTCTCTTCTGTTATTATGTTTGCTCGGTGATATAATGTTCTGATTACTGACATTTTGTGTATGGTGGGGTGTTCTGATGTCTGTTAGAAACAGACTAGTACACCCAAAAGACAAAATATCAGCTGGACAAAAATGTGGAGTCATCTACGAAATCCCATGCAAAATATGCAATAAAACATACATAGGAGAAACCGGACGCCAACTCAATACACGGACAATAGAACACAGAAAGGAGTGCGAGAAAGAGGCAAATCGTAAACACACAAGAGCAGCAAAAGAAGAAGCAGAAAGTACAATAAAAAAGTCAGCCGTAACAGATCATTGCTTAAGAGAAAACCATATAATGGACTGGGACAGCACACGAATCATAACCACCGAACAACAAAAATACAAAAGATGGATCAAGGAAGCAGTCGAGATAAGGAGACGTGGATGTGGGACCATGAACAGGGACGACGGAGTTTACACGCTGGACCACGCATGGGACTGCATCGTCGGAGAGGGGAGAGCGGGCAGTAGAGGGCGACAACGTCCTCTGCTGCCCGCAGATAAACGGAGAAGGAAGTGACGCGCCACCATCAGCGTCAGCCTGAAGAAGCCGGCAGCCGTCGGCGAAACTGTAGCTACAAACAGGTAAACAAAACTGTTTCTGTGTTTAAAAAAGAACGAAAGCATGGATTCTCAGAATATGTTACGCCTGCTCTGGTGTTAAAAGTTTGTACATTTAAGTCCTAGATCGTATTTGTGCCTGTTCTACTGTCATTTTGAAGGATTATTATTTATATGTGTGTTTTTACTACATTATGTGTAGAAATGCTAATAAAAACTCCCAATTTTAAAAACAAGTGAAACTGGAAAAATTAGAATCTGGTGCAAAGTCAAATTTATTTCAGTAATTCAACTAGACAGAGAGACTATTAAAAGGCTCAGGAACCCTTTACAGGTGTTTTCTATTAGTAATTATACATTTTAGTTGATTTGGGTTTTGTTTCATATCACACAGTGACATTTGAATAATTAAAATGCATTTTTTTTATTAAAAGCTTTAGTTTACATTAATAACCATGTCTAATGTTTGATTCTCTGCAGGGGCAGATTTAGGACTGAAGAAGATCCGGGGCTTAACACACACACACGCACGCGCACACACACGTACACACGCACGCGCGCGCACACACGTGACACGCACTAGTCAACATCATATATATTTGTCTTGTACCACATAATTTTTAATCTGAAGCTACATATTAAGCATTTTCAGGGCAGAGTATTGTTCCTGTTAGTGTTTAGTGTGAGATGATAGTAAATATTCCCTTTCTTTCTCCATCAACTTTACCTGATAGTAAGCTAACTTTAGGCAAACCAGCAGCACAACAAATATTTTCAAATAAGACTCACAAACCTGAGTCAACACCAGTCTCATCAAAAGTGGGGTTCTGTCATAGTACTTTTGGTCTAAAAAACGTCCTTATGTCCATCTTCACTCATGCGTTTCAGGCAGAGAGTGTAGATGAAGCCGGCTGCTGAAGGGCTTCTTCTTCAGTGGTGGAGACTCAGGCAGGCTGTATACAAACTACTGCCAGCTGTTCCCTCTCTGTTGGACTTTGGTACTGCATGTTACTTCCGCGATTTAGATCCGGGGCTTTTCATGAAACATCCGGGGCTTCAGCCCAAGTAGCCGGGCCTAACGCCGCCCCTGATTCTCTGTCTCATAATTCTTATTAAAAGTTTTGCTTTGGGAGCACATTTTCCTGAACGATTAAAATGTGATTAATTTAGATTAATTAATTACAAAGCCTCTAATTAGATTAAAACTTTTAATCAAGTCCCAGCCCTACTTTTAACTACATTCTGCGGACTTCCTGAGAGTAACGAATTACATTAATCCAAAGAAGCCAGTCTTTTGAAAGGCTCTCTGAGGGAAATGACCGACTAATGAACAGCTCCCATGAAAGAGCGGTAAATGTCATCACTAATTTATGCGATACTGTTGTCAGATGCACAGCTTTATGGTAAGAAATCATAGCTTATTATCAGCGTGATTTTTACTGATGACAAAATAATATGAGGTGATCAGTAGACAGTGTAAGGGAACCTGTATGCTCCACACTCCACAGAAACAAAACTGATGAAAAATGTTGTTGGACATTTTGCTCAGTTTTATGGCTTTTTGTCAGACTTTGAACCCTCACCAGGAAATGGCTGCAGGCAGTGAAACACAAGGCAAAAAACTCCAGATCAACCAGTGACTCTGCCCCTTAGCCAATCAGCGGCCAGAATAACGATGCCGGCCAAACTCAGCCTTGCCAGATACCTCCAAGAAGCAGGGACTAAAAATATGGGAGAAAGTAGAGGAAAAATCCCGAACCGTGTCCTTGGGAACAGTAGTTGGGCTGAGCTGCATCGGTACGAGTAGGGATGGGTAACTTTGACATTTGAATCGATCCGGTACTAATTCCTGGTACCTACGAATCGATACCGGTACTTAACAGTACCAATTTTCGATACTTTTGAGTGTTTATTATTTTTAATTCTCTTTTATAATTAAATATATATTTTTCTCAATTTATAACCATATTTGATAAATATCACGATACATAACATACAACTGTTTGTATTTTAACATCGTCCTTGTAGTTTTATAAGTTGATAATTAAACTAAAGCAGACATCTTTACTGTGAACTAAATTTACTGTGTATCTTCATTCCTTTTACCGTCCTTTTTCAATTGATATTTCCTACTGGGAAGTTAGAATTTCCGAGGAGAAAGCGAACGCACCATTAGCTGATAACAATGGTGGCATAGGAAGCAAACATATCAAGCTAACGTTATCTTAAACAGTTTATTTAACTGCTGGAGCAGATTTAAACGATGATGCCTCACACTTAGATCGTTGTCACTGGTTTCATCTTCACCCAATCACCCATCGCATTTAGTAAAGTGAAGCCAAACTTTAGAGTGCGTTCATGTTCTTCTAGTCAGAATTTCGGAGTTCCGAGCAGAAAATGAACCTACCATTAGTGAAACGGAAGCTAACAAATCAAGCTAACGTTATCTTAAACATTTTATTTACCTACCGGAGCAGATTAAGATGAGGATGTCTCACTTAGATCGTTGTCGCTGGTTTCATCATCACCCAGTTACCCATCGCATTTAGTAAAGTGAAGCCAAACTTTAGAGCGCGTTCATGTTCTTCTAGTCAGAATTTCGGAGTTCCGAGCAGAAAGCGAACGCACCATTAGCTGATAACAATGGTGGCATAGGAAGCTAACATATCAAGCTAACGTTATCTTAAACAGTTTATTTAACCGCTGGAGCAGATTTAAACGATGATGCCTCACACTTAAATCGCTGTCACTGGTTTCATCTTCACCCAATCAGCCATCGCATTTAGTAAAGTGAAGCCAAACTTTAGAGCGCGTTCATGCTCTTCTCTTGTCAGAATTTCGGAGTTCCAAGCAGAAAGCGAACGCACCATTAGTGAAACGGAAGCTAACAAATCAAGCTAATGTTATCTTAAACATTTTATTTACCTACCGGAGCAGATTAAGATGAGGATGTCTCACTTAGATCGTTGTCGCTGGTTTCATCATCACCCAGTTACCCATCACATTTAGTGAAGTGGACCCAAGCTTTAGTGTGCGTTCTTTCTACCATGCTGCTCTGTTTACAACTCGCTCGCAGCGACCGATGACATAACGCTCTTGCGCATGCGCAGCTGTCTAGGCAAGTTCTCGATGTGAAGGACGGGTAACGAAACGAGGCACCGTTTCAAATGAAGTGAATCGGTGCTCAGTCGGTACTATGGAATTCGGTCGGTACCTTAAAAAGTACCAAATTCGGTACCCATCCCTAGGTACGAGTTACTCTAATTAGCGCTCCTCGAAAAACGCCTAGTGTGGCTTTAAGAATAGCCTTATCATGATTACAGAGGCACACTACTTGTCACATGTACCACTTAATTATCCATATTAAAATTAAGCTTTGTTTTTCTTTTCTTTTCTTTTTCCGGAACTGCTCTGCTCTGGGTGGCTGCATGTTGGAGTAGCTCTGTTGACTAAATGTAAGTTTTGCCTTTTCTTGGGCATTTTTTCTTCTAGTTTCTCAAGAAAAGCAGTTTTTTTTTGACACTCTGTTTCTGGTGCTGTGAAGCCTGGAGGGTTTTTACTGCTATTTTTTAGCTTTTTTCACTTTCTGAGCATTTGTTATGATGCGTAACCATGGCAACAAGCTGCAATCGGGAGCAAGCTGATTAACAATGGAAAGGCTGAAATAATACCTCAACTGAAGCCACAAATCCCAAATGAGCTAAAACGCAAACAGAGTGGATGCAGAGTGGGAGCAAAACGGAGACAGAGAAAGAGAAAATTCAAACCATCTCTTCCATCGATCATAATGGGCAATGTGAGATCACTGGCCAACAAGATGGAGGAACTCCAAGCCCTTTCAAGGAATCAGCCAGAATTTCGGCAGTTTCGAAACCGCTGGAGGAGATAATGCAAAGAAGGATTCTTCAGAGAATCAAGAAAATGATGGACAACCCTGAGCATTCTCTTCACAAGACTGTCCGACAACGGAAGAGTGTCTTCAGTCAGACGCTTCTTCAGTTTCGCTGCAACACTGACCACTACTGGAGATCCTTCCTGCCAACAGCCATTGTGATATACAATAACTCTTTGATGACTTGATTAATATTATTATTCTGAGCTACTACAGCAATCAATTTCCCTCTGGGATTAATAAAGTATTTTTGAATTGAATTGAATTGAATTTAAGACGCTTGGCTTTTGGTCAAACCTAAAGAGAATCAGCACTCACAGTTCAACTTTAAAAGGATTGTAATGTCCAAAAGGGTCAATTTTGACCTATATATTTATTTAATTACTACAGGATACAAAGACAAAAGCATTAGCTGTAGTCATGCCAATCGGATTTTTGATTCGCCCTTTCATTGTTCAGCATCTAAAAGCACATTAAAAAACCTGTTCAGTAGGACTGCCCTGTATGGGAAATGTCTGGTCTTCCTTTTAGTTCAGCCTAAACCAATTTTAGAACAATGACTGTAATTGTCTGCTTAGTTGATCAATCTTTAAAATTACTCCAAGTTTTCTGTGAGGCATGTGACCATCTAGATAGGAGCTATCCGAGCATCAACTAACCCAATCCAGCATATTTTAGAATGGAATAGAATAGAATAGAATAGAAAAGAATAGAATAGAAACACTTTATTGTCTGACACCAAGCGGTTACAAAAAGTTGGCTTTCCACAGGGCTCATCATCATCCACCTCATTATTCACACTTTCATAGTAAATAAAAAAAAATCATAAAAAACTATAAACACAGCTAAAATCTCAAAAGCCATAAAACCAAGGATGCAACTATATGCCTAAAACACATAAAATCGTTAGCGGGCTGTTGTTGGTTAGTTGTTTTCCTGCTTCAACACATTTGATTGAATGGTTTGATCAAAACCAGGTGTTAAGGCAGACTAACATGCACACTAAAATCTCCTTTACAAGCTCCACAGATGTTGGGTCCAGATGCAAATCTTTACATTTTAGATCATTTTCTGCTTAGGCTCACCTAATTTAAATCTTTGGTGATTAACAGGGTTCTGTAGAGCTCAATGATCTGACTGGTGTGTGTGTGTGTGTGTGTGTGTGTGTGTGTGTGTGTGTGTGTGTGTGTGTGTGTGTTTACATGAATGTACAAGTCCAAAAATGTAACAAATGCACCATGTTGCCTTCTCACAGGCTGCGTTGCCAGTTTCTCTCACTCCAAAATGTTCTGACTCCAGAGTCAGAGTTTGCGTAAAGTTAGGCACATTCTCCTGTCACATTTTCAGTGACAAAGTTTTATGAGGACCTTTAACAGAAGAAAGCAGTGATCTCTTGCTGGCGCTAAAAAAAGCAGTAGATAAAAAATTGGCCAAACGTAACTCAGAAAGTTAGTTCAGACATAAATGTGTTGAGCAGCTGAAGAGCGTTAAACATCAGATTTAAGGAAAGAAATGTAAAACACTTCATGAAGTGTCGCTGTGAAAACTGGAAAATCATTTTAAAGATGGATCTCAGTTTGGAATCTGACATGATCCGAAGCAACGAGGCAGCTACTGCGGATCTGGTGACTACGATGAAAAATACGAAGGAAAAACACCTTGTTTAAAAAATGATGATGACCTTCATGAGGATCCAGAATGATTCAACAAGCAGCACCAAATCAGCAGCTTCAAGAACAACTGAGTTCTAACATAAACTGTAGTTTTGTGTTTATTATTTGGTGTGTTCTGTGAAGGTAGCCAGAGCTTTGAGTCATGGAGATGAGGTGGTTTAGAAAGCTAACCATCAGTGTGTGTGATGTCATCACTAAGGGACTATGGATTTTCTTTTTGGATCATTTTCTGTTTTTCCAGCATGACTGACTTTTAAAGGTTAAAACCCTCAAACAGACCCTGAATTTATTAGCAGTTGTCTACATTTAAAACATCTTGGTTTTTTTTCAGCTATGGAATCTAAATTTGTATTGTTTTAAATTCATTAAACAGCCATGACCAAATTACCATAAACATGCACACTCACTATAAAATTCATGCTTTTTACAGGTTAGATCAGTAAAGTGAACACCCAATTATCACACTAAGCTTACTGGCAGGTGTCTTTCCAGGCTAACGAGCTTTTCCACTCGTTGTTTTTGTCACTTTGTCTTTTCTGGCACAAAAATGACTCTTCACGCCGATCCCCTAAAAATGGCACCGCGTCACTGTGATTCATTTCCTGCCGCTGGCTCATCTGCACATTTCACTGATGACTCAAAGCGTCGTTATGGTGAGCCGTACACGGAGCTCATTACAGCAGCTTGTTGGGAGATTCAGAACCAAGCTGATATTATTCCACGGTACATAAGAGGATCAACCTAGCTAACATCATTTATCGTTAGAAAATGGGACATGGCATCAACAGTTATTACACTTAAATATAACTTAAGAGGATTATCCGTCAAATCTCAACTTATTTCAAGAATAAAGTTTATTCAGTCTGATTAGGGGAAGATCCGACTTTTTAAAGTGTTTTTTTAAGACTGGAAATAATATTTGCATTAAACAACTCAGTTTGGAGGAATTGATTAGTGATGTCTGAATCAGCTCAAATGTGAATGAACAAAGACTAGAATTGCAGCTAAATTAAAAATAAACACTAAAAAATGTAATAGCAGTTCCTGAAAGTGTTTTTTCGTGCTTCAACTTTTTAAATTATTATACGATTATTTACCTTGACATGGTCATTTCCTAGCATAAATAGCAACAGCAGCATAGCTTTGGGTGTAGCCCGCAGCACTTCTAGCACAATCCTTTACAGAAATATTATTCCTGCTCAAAGTAGTAAATAGTTGAATAGTGGAAATGATTAAAAATGCACTGTGCAAAGCTTCTCATCAGTTCAACATCTGAAAGAACAGAAGATAACTACATTTTTCACACAAAATGAAAAATTATAATTATCAGTTCAAGTATTCAGCCAGCAGGTTGTGGATTGTGGACACTAAGTTGTCACATTTGTGTGGGTTTCTCTTTTTCTCTCTCTCTCTCTCTCTCTCTCTCTCTCTCTCTCTCTCTCTCTCTCTCTCTCTCTCTCTCTCTCTCTCTCTCTCTCTCTCTCTCTCTCTCTCTCTCTCTCTCTCTCTCTCTCTTTCACTCACTCACTCACTCGAAATTTTTGCTATAGCAGCAATAAGCTTCTTAATTTGATCAGAACTAATAATCAACTTTCCAAACTGCCATACTCGAGCCCCACATTGGATCAGGTGATAAACTCCCTCAGGACCCCACCTCTGAACATTTTTAAGCAATCCCTAATCCCAGAGCTTTTTTTTTTTATCCTAACATGGGTGCAGTTTGACGTCTTTTGCAGTGCTTTTATTTTTCTGGCTGCTTTAACAAGCAGCAGATGTATATCTACTCTGCTGAGGATTTGGTCACAATGTGACCTTGGCACAGCAAAGATCAATGGTGTGCTGTCACACATCTTTTTAGTGTCTACTTTGTAAATTACCATCCAAGTCCTTAAATGTGTGTGAGTTGAAAAGATGTCATCAGGTAAAAAAATAATAATTCAAAGCCGATTCTAAATGATGCACAGAAAAAAACAACCTCCACTAACACAACTGAGGAAGAATCTGCTTTTATTAGACGGATCTCTGCCCCCCTCTGTTGGTCCTGTTAAAAAGTACAACTGCTTTCAGGCAAACTGATGTTGTTTTACGTTCGTAGTCTCTGTCACCCTCCTCTGGTTATACCTGCTCCTGCATGGTTACATTATGCCTGAAACACACACAAACCTCACATCCAAAACCTAAATCCGTGACTCTTTCCTGATCTTTTCAACATTCTGATCTCTAATGCAGCATTAGACAATCTGTCAATGTGATCAAGACCCTGAAAAGGGTGAGATGCTATATTGTGTTAATGTTTGATCGCAAAAAGAAATCAGGGTATCAGAAATCTACTAAAATAAATAAAAGTCATATTTTATCTTTTTCAGATTTTCTTTGACTTTGAGCTCCCTAGCCAGAATGATGTCCAGCCTGTTCTCCTAGAATTGTCTCTTGAGTATACAATTAAAGCCCTTTTTTTTTACTGTGTCAGCAGTGGGTACTGCAAAGGGTCAAACCCTTGTGATTTACCACCAGGGAGATGAATCCAAAGTGCCACATTTATTCCCTTGAGCAAGGATTTTGCACGTAATTTCACCAGTAAAATTATAGTTATTTCATGGCACGTTAGTGCGTGTAAAATATGGCATTTTAAAAATAATTATGAGGTTGGATTGTTATTAATGAACTCTAGCAACAGTATAAATTTGCTTTTTGGCAGCAGTAACATAAAAGTGTAATTTCCAAACAGGGCCATATGCAGAGCAGCACTGGCCGGTGATTCATCCAGTTATACATGAACCTCTGGCACATCTCTCACTCCAGCAGAAAAAAAAAACTAACGCCTAAGACACAAACACTACTCTCTGATGATTGTTTGGACTATTTTAAGAAAGAGAAAATTTTGACATGAACATTTTTTTCCTCAGGAAGGTGCCGGAGAACCGGTGAAGCAGAGCTGGTGATGCAGAGTCGTATGTAAATCTAGTCCTCAACACCAGATCCAAGTCCCAAGGAGCAGATCTCTGAACTCCTCTCTCACCCGCAGTGGCTTCACACCAGCACAGCTTCCTGCCATGTGTCAAAGCCTGGTCTAATCTCACACCCCACACCATCTGCCGACAGCCACCCCACCCCCTCCAGTTTGGCACCCGTCTCTCTGCAGGGAGGGACTGATCATGCAATTCACGCCTCTGCACATATTGACCACTTTTTCCAGATGCTGGCCAGGCTCCTCAACCAAGACAGCTTCTCTGACAACAGCAGCGGCAAGCTGCAGCATTCTCAGCTTAAAGATTGCTTTCCTTTTTTTATCCTTTTGGTCTGTAGTTGTGGCCACATGAAGTAACATATTGCCAACAGCCTCTTCTCTTGTCATTAAAGTGTTTTGAACAGACCAGAAGAGGAGCAGCACTCACACTCATACTGTCTGCTCAGTGGCATCCTTCCAGCTCTTGTTTCAGGTCGGGTTTATTGGAAGGGTTTCTTTGGTCCCACTGATATTTCACAATAGCCATTTTAGTTCGTACAACTATAACTTACATGGCTGAGAAACATATTTGCTTCCGTCCAAAAATGGTACATGTAACGTTTTTAAAAGTAAGAGACCTCCAAAGTGCAATCATTTACACCCTGAAGGTGATAAATTACAGTGTTTTCACGGCTGGCCTGGGGCACACTGATAGAAGCGAGGCTGCTATACACAAGCAGCAAGGAGGGCGAAATGTCAGACACAGCAACTGACATGGTCAGAGTCTGGGTTCCAACTGGTAACCCACCGATTACTGGGCAAACTCCAAGTCACTGAGCCACCGTGACAGTTTGCTTTTTGTTTTTGCTTTAAAGTCACAATGAGAAACCTTATTGGCTGCCTTGTGAAGTCACCAGTTAACCACGCTGCTGAGTTCAGCTTCAATAGTCAAAACCAGCTTGTCCACCATCGAGAGAATCCAGTTGAGGTGGCTCAGGTACTTGGTTAGGATGCCTCATCAACGCCTCCCTGGTGAGGTTTTCCAGGCACGTCCAACCAGCAGAAGACCTTAAAGAAGACCCAGGACATGCTGGAGGGACTATGTCTCTCAGCTGGCCAGGGAACACCTTAGGACTCCCCCGGAGGAGCTGGCCCAAGTGGCTGGGGAGAGGGCAGTCTGGGCCTCCCTGCTTAGGTTGCTGCTCCCACGACCCAACTGTGGATAAGCGGAGGAGGATGGGTGGACGGACGGATGGATGGATGGATGGATTGGGATAAAAATGAACCAAATCAGGACATTATTGCTGGATTTCTGAGAATAAATCTGAATTGCTTGTTTTTGGCACTCAGACAACAATTCGGGTTGCTTTACAGGTGGACAGGATATGAAAATAGTAAAGATATTTTCAATTATGCTTGTTTGTCAGGTGTTTATTTTTAATGATTACTTGACCATCCGAGTTGCCCCACATCTGGACACCAGATCCTTGTGGACTTGTGAGGAATACTTGGTTAAGATAATAAGTCAATGTTTTACTATCAATGCCAGATCATCTCTTTCTTGTAGAATCAACATTTACAGAGTCCTTTTTACTTTGTCAGACACACACAGTAACTTCTCTAATTTCTGCCACTATACACTACATGTGTACCAATGTCTTTGTCAATTAACAGTCCACTGACGGTGGCTGTTAAAATAGAAAAGTTTGAAACCATTAGGGATTCAGCCATTATAATTGTTTTCTTAGTTGGTTGCCAATTGTTAGAGAAGCACAGAGGTGGCTTCTTGTGAACTGGGCTAAATTACACTCGTGGTAAAAAAAAAAAAAAAAAAAGCCATTAACTGTGAATGGGAAAAAGGTGTGTAATTAAATCTTCAGCAGATTTACTCAAGTTGGTTGCAGGCAATGTGAGAGCCAGAAGCATCTGTTTGTTTGGACTAATAAAAAACAGCTGGTTTGGCTGGAAGGTTGCTTGTAAAACCGGGGGTGACTAACAGCTAAAGAACCAGTCATTCTCAGTACAGTCCTGCAACTCTGAGCTGAACAGGTTGAAACGTATTTGTTGCTTTAGTGTTTAGACAAGAGGAGGTGTTTCTCTATACTCGTATGTTAGAGTTTATCGTAGATGTGTCCAAGCGTCTGGGTTTATTCTGTTTTTTTATTCTTCTTTGTGCTAACACATTAATAAGGGACCCTATATTGATGTTTCTTGGTGCATTATTAAGCATTAATACATTATTTACTAAATTAGTAACGACTGCTTAATAGGAATGTAAGAAAATATCAATATATTGTGAGTTTTTTTCCTGTGATTTTATATCAATATGTATCTAATTTTTGGAAGAATTTACATGCAGATATGTGTGTTTTCTTTTCTTTTGGTGCAATTCAAAAGTTGACCACTAGTGTGCAATGGGTTTTGTTTCCACCATTGAAATGTAAATCCCTCTGTTATGGTTCCGATACCTCAGGTTAAACATGTCAAGTTCCAGTTTGGACTGTTTATTAAATTTTCCTACAATAAATTCATATGAGGTTCCGAATGTGCCAAAAATGTGTCTATGTATTTAAAAAAAACGCTAATAACATCTGACTGAATGTATCACAATATATCGTGATACAATATATCGTCCCCCCTGCATTGTGATAGGTATCGTATCGCCAACATTTCCCAATACACATCCCTACTGCTTAATCATATTATGTAACGCATTTCTAGGCCAAATGATTTTTGCACAAACTCAAACAGTTGACAACAGAAACTGATAAAAGAAAAGGACTGAACAAATTTATTGACATTAGAGTCCTTGGGCGTTCATGTGGTCTAGGGAGCAGCAGATGCCCGTTAGGCCTAGGGTACACTGTGCAATTTTTAGACTGTCTTGAGACAATGTTCCTCTTGTGCAAGAATCTTTGAGGTCGGGGTGAGTTTTGCATTGTGTAGTATACAGAGGGTTACGAGAAGTGATTACCACATCACAACTGGTGCCAAACAGCATGAATATCAAACATCTTTTATATTTTGTCCCTCATGAGGGTATCACACTGTAGAAGCAGTTCTGCAACGCAAATGTACCAGAACCGCTCACACAGCGTATGCACCTACCCGGGCCCACAGGTCAGCGCACGTCGTTTCCTTTTATTTTTACCCCACACACAATAAAAGGGATGTTGAAAAAGCGTGTTTTCAGTATTCATGTAAAATAAAACGGATCCCAAACATTGTTTCTTTCTTCCATCTTTCTTCTCCAACCCTCATAAACCCCTGACTGTCAATCTGCGGCAAGCTCAAAGGATGAAAAACATTACTAACAACACATCTATGTTCAGGTTTTCCGGGATTTGGACTCAAAGGTCCATTGTGTTGTGTTAAAGATGCAATTTCTAGCAAATTCTTAGGTCCGTAATCGGAAGGTTGCAGGTTCGAGCCCCGCTTAGTCTATCGCTGTCGTTGTGTCCTTGGGGGAGACACTTAACCCGCTTGCCTGCTGGTGGTGGTCTGAGGGACCGGTGGCGCCAGTGCTCTGCAGCCTCGCCTCTGTCAGTGTGCCCCAGGGCAGCTGTGGCTACATCGTAGCTCATCACCACCAGTGTGTGAATGTGTGTGTGAATGGGTGAATGACTGATTGTGTTGTAAAGCGCCTTGGGGGGTTCCAGGACTCAAGAAGACGCTATATCAAATACAGGCCATTTACCATTTACCACACGTACAGTGTGAGCAGTCAGGTCGTATCGGAGCATTGGGTCCTACAGTGTGAGAACATGACTTGTGAGCTTTGCTCTGAGAGGACGTTTTACAGTTTAAGATGGAGCCAAATGCTAGGAGTAAAAACGTCACACAGTTTACCCCCGGCTTTATTGAAGTAAAGGGATGGATCAGTTACAGGACACTGACCGGCTTCGATCCTGGTCAAGAGAAGCTGGTGTACTCCACTGCTACTTTGAAGGACAATAAGCAAATTATTTTAACATCTTTATGGCTTTTTATGTATGCATTCATGTTTATAAATTTACCACAAGTTAGAAAATTAGTTTTTATATTTTAACTTAAACACATAAATTAGCAATATCATTTGTACCCAGAAGTTTGCTTTGCTCTAGGTACTTTGACCTCCTTAACTCTATATGTAAGTGTTGGATGTAGTTGTCAAAGTCAAGCTTCAACACATGTATGTTGACTGTCACAGGAGACAGCGTTGTCTCCCCGGCAAAGGACATCCAGCATGCTGACATGTGTCCACAATGTGCCAGAGTGTTGCTGCTGCAAATAATTAATTACAACATGAGAACACAATCACCACCCTAGCTCAGCCTTGCTAATGATGCCAGTAGAGTTCCCAATTATTACACTGTCATGGCCACTTATCAAGGGCTACAATCAGAGGAAAAAAAGAGAGTGAGCAGCATAAGGCCTTATTTGATTAATCGGTGCAGCCAGTGTAAAGTATGTGGCAGGCCCAGAGGGAGCAGGGCTTGTGGGTAGGAAACAGCTCCCTGGTTGGCTGGAGAAGCACCAGGAAAGCCTGTTGACAGTCCCCAACCTCATTAGAGGACTGCAGTAGACGGAGGCAGCTTTTGCGGTGCAGTTAGCCGTAATGTTCTTCCATCAAAACATTGGAGGGTCACTGAAGCCTGCTGGAGTGTTGTAGCTGTGTCAGGCCGTGAGCAAAGCCAAACTCCGTTTGTACCACTGCTTTGACATTAATTATCCCCCCACAGCCTGCAGAAGGAAGCTCGGGGCCTCTTATTGGGAACTTGTGCTATATTTTCAGATTTGGTTTTCAAAGTATTCTTTTCAGCTCACATTAAAGGAGCTACTTTAGCGTCAGCATCCATAGGGAGTGTTTACATCCTGCTTCACTCTAAACAGATCTTTAGTGCCACAGATTTTGTTTAAAAAAAGTGCAAAAATGGACCACCAGTGGAATGTTAAGGATTTTATATGCAGATTCTGCTTCTCTTACTGTGATCATGCAACGCTGGCTGCAAAAAATTAAATACATCTGAACACAGGAGCTGTCAGCAGCCGTCCTGCAGAGCCCCAGCCTGGATGCAAGGTCCCTGGACTGGGTTGAAATTCTGTAGCCTGCTGACATCCAGCAGCTAAGGTAATGTCATCCTGAACTGACAGATCATTAACATTTTTACCCTCGCCTAAATGGCTGCAGTGGGGGCAGGTTATATCCAGAGGAGAAGATGAGATGGTGAAAGCTGCACCTGGTGCTTATTTAGCGTGAGCTTTAATGTAATGGGTTGGAATACGCCACCCCTACTTAAAATCCTCATTTTAAATACAGCCAAAGAAGGACAGTGGCATTACTTTTGAGAAAGGCAAATCACAGCTGAATAACCTGTTGCAGCACAAAAGTCCTCTAAAGCAACGAGAGCCCCCACGTGAAAAGTGGTGCTGCAATGCTGCAAGGGTGCAAAAGGAAACATTGCAATGCTTCAACCGTCCTTGGAGAGAGAAACATTACTGTATTTACTGCCCCACTCTGCACCAAGAAGCTGCCTGAAAAACAGCCTGTGTCACCCACCGATGGGATCTGGGGCCAAAGTGATTACAATGCAAGGCGCAATTATCAGAGCAGGACAACATGCAGAGGCAGTGTGGCAGTTACTGCTAAGTGGTCTCTGCAGCCTGAACCAGGCTGCAGAGGTGAGTAATGCCAGCCGGTCTGCTCACACGAGAATGACTGTTTTACATCAAAACAATACCAATGCACTGCATTGTGTAATGAATTGGTTCAGTCCCTTTTTCATAAAGGCCTGCTAACAAGGGTAACAAAATACCTATTACAGACAATAAAACAGTGGATGGATAGATTATGTCTCATTTGCATAGAGGTGTGCTGTTTCATGTTTTGAAAATCATCTGACAGTTTAAAAATCCTGCTGTGTGAACCAGGCCTTGGGTGTCAAAGGTCCGTAAACTGGTGACAGGATGCAGGAAGAGGAACCCAGATGACAAATCTAAATATTATCTCGTCCCGAGCTCAGGCAAAGCTGTCAGCTGGCCTGAAAGATACTGAAGATCCAGTTAAATTTGAAGAGATCAAAGCATTTCTAAACCCTCTGAAGGAGACACTAATGGTTGATTCAGCAGACCGAATCCTTCCAGATGTTGCTGTGAAACAAAGATTTATTACTATGGAGTACCTCTCTGATGCCACCAACTGTCCTCATGTATCAGGAACTAACGGATTGTTGGAAGGATGCAAACCCATGAGCCCAGACAGAAGAAACGGCACACATTCTGGTCACAGTATGATGTTTACTGGTAATCCAGATGAGATCAAACACACGATGTAGTCAGAGAGAAAAACAGCACAGATGTAGATCACATGAATAATCAGTCACTGGAAGTTGAGGCAGAGTTGGAATTGGCATCAAATACCAAATTCTGTTATACACTGTTGACTTTAACAACATACAGTGGGGCAAAAAAGTATTTAGTCAGCCACCGATTGTGCAAGTTCTCCCACTTAAAATGATGACAGAGGTCATTAATTTTCAACATAGGTACACTTCAACTGTGAGAGACAGAATGTGAAAAAAATATCCATGAATTCACATGGCAGGATTTTTAAAGAATTTATTTGTAAATCAGGGTGGAAAATAAGTATTTGGTCAGTAACAAAAATTCAACTCAGTACTTTGTAACATAACCTTAGTTGGCAATAACAGAGGTCAAACGATTACTATAGGTCTTTACCAAGTTTGCACACACAGTAGCTGGTATTTTGGCCCATTCCTCCATGCAGATCTTCTCGAGAGCAGTGATGTTTTGGGGCTGTCGCTGAGCAACATGGACTTTCAACTCCCTCCACAGATTTTCTATGGGGTTGAGGTCTGGAGACTGGCTAGGCCACTCAAGGACTTTCAAATGCTTCTTACGGAGCCACTCCTTTGTTGCCCTGGTGGTGTGTTTGGGATCATTGTCGTGTTGGAAGACCCAGCCACGTTTCATCTTCAAAGCTCTCACTGATGGATGGAGGTTTTGGCTCAGAATCTCATGATACATGGCCCCATTCATTCTGTCCTTAACACGGATCAGTCGTCCTGTCCCCTTAGCAGAAAAACAGCCCCAAAGCATGATGTTCCCACCCCCATGCTTCACAGTAGATATGGTGTTCTTGGGATGCAACTCAGTATTCTTCTTCCTCCAAGCACGACGAGTTAAGTTTATACCACAAAGTTCTACTTTGGTTTCATCTGACCACATGACATTCTCCCAATCCTTTCCTGTATCATCCATGTGCTCTCTGGCAAACTTCAGATGGGCCTGGACATGCACTGGCTTCAGCAGCGGAACACGTCTGGCACTGCAGGATTTGATTCCCTGCCGTTGTAGTGTGTTACTGATGGTGACCTTTGTTACTGTGGTCCCAGCTCTCTGCAGGTCATTCACCAGGTCCCCCGTGTGGTTCTGGGATTCTTGCTCACCGTTCTCATGATCATTATAACCCCACGAGATGAGATCTTGTGTGGAGCCCCAGATCGAGGGAGATTATCAGTGGTCTTGTATGTGTTCCATTTTCTGATAATTGCTCCCACAGTTGATTTTTTCACACCAAGCTGCTTGCCTATTGTAGATTCACTCTTCCCAGTCTGGTGCAGGTCTACAATTCTTTTCCTGGTGTCCTTCGAAAGCTCTTTGGTCTTGGCCATAGTGGAGTTTGGAGTCTGACTGTTTGAGGCTGTGGACAGGTGTCTTTTATACAGATAATGAGTTCAAACAGGTGCCATTAATACAGGTAACGAGTGGAGGACAGAAAAGCTTCTTAAAGAAGATGTTACAGGTCTGTGAGAGCCAGAGATTTTCCTTGTTTGAAGTGACCAAATACTTATTTTCCACCCTGATTTACAAATAAATTCTTTAAAAATCCTGCCATGTGAATTCATGGATTTTTTTCCCACATTCTGTCTCCTACAGTTGAAGTGTACCTATGATGTAAATTACTGACCTCTGTCATCAATTTAAGTGGGAGAACTTGCACAATCGGTGGCTGACTAAATACTTTTTTGCCCCACTGTAGAACAGTGCTGATAGCTGTACTAAGTCAAATTATTACAATCAAACCAAAACACTCCAGATTTTTATTGTTTGGGTCTCGTCTGTTCATAGTTCCAGAAGTTTTGCTTCATTCAGATGCAACCCCAGTTATGCTGCTGTGTCCTTTTATTAAAGGAGAGATTTTCCTCCTGTAACTCCTCCAAAATGCCATACGTGTTCTATATTCTTCTAATTGTGCTGTCATGAACTTTGATGGGATTTCTGCCAGCGTCTACACTTTCATTCAGTGAAGAGTAGATTCTAAGATGTTTAGTTAAAAACTGTTGCAGGGAAAGAGGTTTGACATGAATGTGATTTGGCTCCTTCATCTTTTAGACATTGTCCATGTTCATTTACACAGTGGTTCTGTGTCTGTGGAAATATACATCTGGATGTTTTGCTTAAAACAGATAGTACACAGGGGAAAACTGTAAAACTTACTTTTATTGCACTAGCTTTGTAACTTAATATTGTAAGAATTTTAATTTACATATTATTTAATGAGCCATAAGACACGAGATTCCATTATAAATATGAAATCAATCTTATGGATCTTTGGGTACTTCAAACCAGAAGATTGGAACTTTTTATTGCAGGGATTATGTAACCACTTCGTATTAACTCAGAGACAAAAGAAAGAGAGTCAAGTTTATAAAGTTTAAAGATTTATTACTAAACAAATTAAAACTAGACTAACTTTAACACTAAATGTATGGTGTAACTAAGGTGAAGTAAGACTGAAGATGGTGTAGTGTGAAATGTTGTTCAGAACCAGCAAATCCGGAGAAACTATTAGTTCTGATGGGAGTGAAGGTGATGTCTTCACGCCAAGCTTTGATTTGGAGATTTATAACACACACTGAGACGCCATTCTGTCGGTCTACGTACCCTTGGCGGAAGTCCCCGTCTAGATCAGGAGGTGTAGAGGTCCATCTTGGACCTTTCTGGAGCCGAAGCCTGTAGAACAGCCGCGGCCGCCGACCAGTCCAGTCTTGAGATACTTCCAGGTCACGACAGTTTATTGGCATCTAGTAAGACCCAAATAGGGGTCGTGATGGTTCAGCTTTTATTCTGAAAGGAACCGTTGCAGCAGTTGGAACAGCAACAGCCACAAGCAAATCAAGCTTGTCATTGGTTCTTTCGGCTGAAGAGGAAAGTTACGGATTGGCCACTCCGACACTTCTCTAGAACGCTTTGAACTGGTGTTAAAGATGACGTGAGCATAGTTTTATACTTCGGATGTTTTGATTTATGGTCGAATGAAAAGATGACAGATTTACCAAACACCACCAAAACCACGCCTGCATCAGATCTGGCAGATTCTGATTGGATCAGTAAAATCAATGTGTGATGTGTGGCTTAACTTACGTGTGATCAGTCTCTAGTGGAAACATTTAAAGCTATATTACTTATTACAGGGGTGGGCAATTATTTTTTCCATGGGGCCACATGAGAAATAGAAAATATTGTGGAGGGCCGCAGGCCAAAAGGCTGAAGTCAATTATGCATAATATTAATGGTATTTCTTTATAAAAAGCAGTAAATACCATTGTTTCTTCAAGCTGGTAAGAGTAGACTATATGTTATAAATGAGCAAAAAGGAAAAAGTGAGGTTGTCTTACAAAAATGTGATTTATTCAAATTTCCCAAGGCAATGGTAAACAAAGTGTGCACATTTGGTTTTTGTTAAACATTTGTGACTTATATTAGTTAACAGTTTCAGTCACATTCACTCCAAAACACATTCTGAGTTTCAAATATTGTTGGAAAGAGGTTCTTAGCATTCTACAGACACACAGTATCGTCTGTAAAATAAAATCACTGAACTGTGATCTTGAGAAAGAGGTTTAAAAAAAGTGTCCCAGTTCACTGCTAGTTGCCTACATTTGTGGTCCAAACACCTTATTTTGTGTTTTTAAGTGATTTTTTTCTTATTCAGTGAGAGAAATCTAGTCTCTGCTGGGCTTTAGCGAGTGCATCAAAGTCAGGTTGAATGTCTGAGGTGGAGAAGCGAAGCACAGCTGACAAATGATCATCAGTGAGAGAGGATCTATACCTGGATTTTGTAAACTTCATCATTGAAAATGTTTGTTCACAAATGTAGGTAGAGCCGAAGAGAACCAACATCTTCTGAGCATGTCTCCTCAGGTTTGGAAAGTCCTCCTTAAGAGAAGAGTAGAAATCCAGCAGAGATCCTGAATCTCTGCTTTCAAGTCCCAAACCCTCTTCAGCACTTTCCCCAGGCTGAGCCAGCTGACAGCTGTGTGGAGTCCTCCACAAGAGCCACAAACTGACTGTGATTCATCGCCCGTGCCCTGATGAAGTTTATTATTTTAGTAACAACATCAGTAACATGGTTGATTTTTAGCACTGACTTGCACAACACATGTTGGTGTATAATTCAATGCAAAAACACCTATTTTTGATCTGCATCGATTTCTGTCACTTTATCTTGCATGCGTTTCAAAAGTCCGACATTGGCTTAAGATTTGGACAACCGTCTGTTGTGACACCTGACAGTCTCTCCCATTTCAATCCCAGAGTGTCCGTGCACGCATTTACCTCTGTAAAAAGATCACTCCCTGTCGTTGTCCCTTTCATCCACCGCATTGCTGCCCGCTCCTCTGTGAGCTTGAAGTCCGTTATCCCCGGACAAATACGAGCAGCTGGGCTGTGTCGCGGACATCACAGCTCCCGTCTAATGAGAAAAAGTCACAACTTGCCACTTCACGTTGCAGCTGAAGCTCCAGGTTCCCCGCAATGTCCTCGATCCTCCTGGTCACGGTTCGCCTGGACAGCGGGATTTGCTCAAATGCGCCTTTTTTTTCAGGGAATATTAGTGCGGCAGAGTCCACCATGCACTCTTTGACAAACTCTCCCTCCGAAAACGGCTTGCTGTTTTTAGCTATTTTGTGGGATATCACAAAGCTGGTCCTGGTTGCTGCATCGCTGGATGTGTGAAGCTTAGTAAAACAGCCTTGCTGCTTTTGCAACTTTGCAAGCAAAGCTTCGGATGTCCGTGCCCTCTCAGCTCTCAGCATCAGACAAGTTCTTGTATTTTTCCGAGTGTTTCTTGTCGTAATGCCGACTCAAATTGTAGTCCTTAAACACGGCAATCTCCTCCCCGCAAACCAAACACACGGCTTTACCTCCGACTTCAGTAAAAAAAATACTTAGCAGTCCAATTTTTGTTGAAAATCCTGCATTCGGCATCTTTCTTTTTTTTTTTTTTTTTTTTTTTTTTTTTTTTTTTTTTGCATGAGCGGACATTTCTCAGGCTACAATCACCATGTCAACCGCGGGCACTTGTTGCTATACGTATTGCGTCATTGTGCACGTAAAAAACAACTTCAAAATAAAAGCAATGCAGCCTTAGCCCATGCATGAGGTAAAATGAGAAAATACATTTATTTTGTAATTTCCAATTAACCTTACGCGGGCCGGTCAAAGTCAACCAAAGGGCCGGATGTGGCCCGCGGGCCGTAAAATGCCCAGGTCTGACTTATTACATTCTATAGGATTATAATAAAGTAATTAATATTTTCTTTTCACAAATTGGTCCACATTTTACTATTGACTAACACTGTTTGGTTAGCTTATTAAAACAGAGTTCTTTGATTTATTAAAATGAAAGAGTCCTTTGTCTTCATTCTTCTCTTGGGCTGGAAAGGAAAACAGTTTAGAAGCAGATGCATGAGACCTTGAACAATATCCCATGCAGATTAGTTCTTGCTGAGGAGAGAGGGAAATTACTTTTAAGTGGAAAACAGTCATTTCATTCCGTTACAATATGCTGAAGTTATTTTGCAACATTCTGTCAGTTTCAAGAAGAGAAAGTTTTATTATTTATAATTTTCACAATTTAGAAAGATCGCTTTAATAATTCTTAAAATGGGACGTCAAACCATCATGATGAACACATCACAATGAATGATAAACAGATCTAGATCGTCTGTTCTGAGGTGAAAACGTGGATTGCCGTAAAGTGTTACTGCTTCTCATGCAGTAGGTAACATTGTTAGACTTCGGAGCAGCAGTCCAGAGAGGCTGAATATGCTGACAGGTGGGGGGGGGGGGGGGGGGGGGGGGGGGCGCTGAGAGACTTCCTTCACCCAGTGTGGGGTCATATTAGCACATACTGGTTCAAGAAAATAATTTTAAAATATGAAAATGTGCTGAGTATGCCTTTAACATCAAACCTTCGGACATCTTTTTTTCAGCTCACACTTCATGCTGTTGAACTAATTAAATGTAGACATTGGTGGTCTTTAAAATATGATAAACATGAAGACAGCTCTGGAGCTGTACAACTCAAGCCCCAGTAGCACATCTGAAACATGAAAATCCAGCCAGTCTTTAATAAAAGTCTGGTATTGACCAAATATACGGGCTAGTTCGCCTTTGATTTTGATGAACCGGCGCTGACCCAGAACATATTAGTTTGGTATTCTCTGTGTTCTCACACACATCGTCTCACATTTTTAGGAAGCAATCAACACTCGAACCCCTGCTGTACACTCACTTCCTGCTGGTAGTGAAAGCACAAATGATGTAGGCTCTGATTAAACTTCAGAGTTGTTGGAATTACCTTAAAATGTACAAGCAGTCCGTACGTCCGCATTAAATCATCCTAGCTCTTGTCGTGTTCAGAGCTGGATGTGTGTGTTCCTGCCCTGGCGTCTCTCATCTGAAAGTGAAAGAGAATGAGCTAATATTGGGGGACCTCTGGACTCTTGGCAGTATAAATGATATCATCTGGTTCTCTAGTTTTATCACATGGAGTGTGAAAGTGAACCTACGTCTAGGGTGACCAGATGTCCAGCTTTGTGTGGGACAGTCCCGCATTTCCATTACTTTTCTTGTATCCCGCAAAATGAGACTCATGTCCCGCATTGTTGACGGTTTCCTGTTTCGAGTTTCAATCTTATAGAAGAAACTGTGGAGAAATCTGCCTGTTGATGTCAATCAAACGGAGGCGGGACTTTAACGCAGATCTGGAGCGTGTGTGGAGCGCGCCCGAACCACCAAAACACGCGTGAGTGAGCACGGAGGAGAAAATGCTGTAAACTGGTGAATTAATCATGTTCAGAGAAACTCGACAGAGTCTTTGTTGTTTCTGAGTCATTCTTTCATGTCTCGGCGCGGAGTCTGATATGAAGAGGTCAACAGCAGGTTTTCCAGTAATTAGACAGGTCCATGATAAACACAATGGAGGCTCTAACACAGACAAGGTGCTGCGGTTTCAGATACCTGCATACATGCTGAGCCCCTTAAAGCACAGTGAAGAAATAATGAGAATAAATGGAAGCTTTGATCACTTTTTCTCAGAAATTTGAGGCAAAAACTAACTCTAAAAAACTGTTATTAGATTAGATCAGATTTTTTTTAGAGATTAGAATCTGATGTTCATTCTCTCACCTACAATCTAGAAGAGTTTTGTTGTCACGTTTAAAAAATGGTTTTGTTTCTGAATTAAGAAAAAAATAGCAAAAAAGTGTGGATATTTTTTCTATGAGATGCTGATTTTAGTGGAAATGGTTTTGTTTCTGAATTAAGAAAAAAATAGCAAAAAAGTGTGGATATTTTTTCTATGAGATGCTGATTTTAGTGGAAATGGTTTTGTTTCTGAATTAAGAAAAAAATAGCAAAAAAGTGTGGATATTTTTTCTATGAGATGCTGATTTTAGTGGAAAATTAAATAAAAACAAACATAAATTGATCTAAAAATATTACTGGTACTTTTACTGTCATTCTGTTGTGGAAAACATTCAATGAAAACTCTGAAAAGCTGCTTAAACCTGCATGTTTTTTATTATTGTGGGCCTGTCTTTATTATCAAAATGATCAGAGTCACTACAGAAGGCCCAAAGAGCCTGAGTCATGTTGTGGTAACGTGAGAGGAACTGTGAAATAGTAAAGCTTTTGCTGTATGCTTCTTCATGTTGAATTAAAATACAATACATTCAAGAAATATATGATGATAATAAGATGAATAATTTTATGTATATGTAACAGTAATGTTAGGGCCAAAAGGCAGAATATACGTTTTTTTTTTTTCTCATTAGAACTTCACGTTGTCCCACGTTGAGCATCTCTGTCCCACACTTGGCGAGTTGGGATCTGGTCACCCTAATCACAGCCCCACACTGAACAGAGAGACTTCAGAATGAAGCTCCACACATAAGCAGGGGTATCAGTTAAACCGATACACGCTTGGTGTCATATTTACTTTTGATGTAAACAGAATAATAAGCAAGCTATTAGGAAAACAACCACAGGCCCAACAAAGCTACACAATGATCATTTGCTTGTGGCCGTGCAAACACAAGTACCTCAGAATCATTAAAAGTGTATTAAGCTAGCAGCTAATCATCAGCCAGCCATTCCCTCTCACAGCAGAACTCCAGTGTTGCTCACACAATGACTGATCATGGCTGCATGCACATATCACTGTGTCAAGCCCTTTGTCCTGGAGTTGCACGGTGGAACTAATTTGCAGCTGGCAAGAAGCGTGCAGCAGGAACTGCAAACATACCAATTAAACCGACGTTCAGCTTTCTGCTCGCTTGTCTTTCAAAACGCATGAGGGCTGGCGCTCCAAAGCCCAACAAGAGGAAGTTCACAAGTAAAATCCCTCGATCCCTGAGAGAGTGCAAAGGCAATAATTACTGGCCAACACATTTGATTTGTTGTTGCTCTGCATTCCCTCGGGTTAGTTTTGCAATATTCCTAAGACTCGAATGAGTGTGATGCAAAAAAGCATCGAGATTTCACAGTATTTTTATGGTCTAACTGCATCTCAGAATTGATTTAATGTGAATTGTCCTTTATGTGTTGAATAGCATCCCTACTGTAAAGTTGCAGCATTTTAACAGATGCAGGTAGCGACGTTCAGCACCTCAAATTTTCAGCCATGATTTAGCATTTTAACATCTGCATTTTGCCAAAGAGAAAACTCACATGGGAGGATAAGAAAAAGAAGAATCTTACCACAAAAGCAGAGTAAAGGTTTACTAATGTCTCTGAGGCTTCTTTATTCTCAGGTTGTGTGAGTCCTTTCCACCATTTATCAATGTTCTTGTCTGGGTTCTCCCCACAAGCTGATAAATAATTCATAGTTTGATGGATTCTCATAATCTTACCATCAAGGAGGCCCTGAGATTTTATATGTGGGATCTTTTATTCCAGCATTTTCATGTAAGCAACATTTTTCATTTAAAACATAGTTTACAGCACATCATAGACGCTTTACGGCATTGAGATTTCAATTTCTACATTTAATTCATATTCATATTTACTTTTAACCTAATTTGAAGCTAAATGCGGGAAATTATAGGTTTTAATAGCTGAATTAGTTACTTTACAGCCAGGCTATAGGTTCATTTAAAATAATTTGAACAATATATTTCATAAATCCAGTGAATCTCATCATCTTCTATTCAACGTTCATGACCTGAGTACTGAATGGAATCTCGAGGCAGACAAATGACATTGTTGGTGCTCTCAGAAGGAGAAAGATTGAAGACAGAACCTGATACCCCCTTGCAATCTGTGATTGAGTCCTTTCTTGGCATGTGCCGATTGGCAAGCCATTCACAAGCTTTAAATATCAGTCTATCAAATGTCGGAAAAAATGAAGTACAACAGCAGCAGAGCTTGTTTTAATGTGGACCACGGCAATGTCATTTGGAAAATATGATACTGACAATTCCGAAGCCTTACTCAGTCAAATTTGAGAGCGCCATAGATGGGCCTTTTACCACAGATCAATCCTAAGCCTTGAGGTTAGATCCTATCTCTTTTACAGCATTGAGCCTGAACACAAACACCATGATGGCTTGCTGCTTTCCTAACTGAGCCAAAATACAAAGAGTATTTTGCTGGGAAGCTTCCACATCAGCAGACACAGCATGTGGTTTATGAACACTAACAGGTTCTGAGGTATAATGCAACTAACCATGTGAAGGTCGCCAAAGTCAGTATCTATTATGCAGTGCAGACATATCTGCTTTATGGTTTAAAGTAACAACTATGTGATTTAAATTACTGATTAAATTCCAGGTTTTACATTAAGATTTTGAGCAGTGATACTCCTGGTCCTGGAGAGCTGGTATCCAGCATGTTTTAGTTTTAACTCTGCTTCACCACACCTGACGTCAATCAGCAAATGATTAACAGGCTTCTGCAATGCTTGATGGCCTGCTACATAGGTGATTCGACCACTGAATTAGGTGTATTAGAGCAGAAGAACAAGGAATACATGCTGAATACCAGCTCTCCAGTACCAGGAGTGAGGACCACTGATGTAGAGGTTGAGTCTTTATTATTTCTGCTTGCAGGTATGCTTTAGATTGAATTGTGGCAACATAGTGTGCTTTAATGAAACTCATGTCAGCTCATTCTTTTTGTAAACATCTAATGTTAACGTGTCTATTGCTGTTGCAAAAGCTCTTAAAGTCTCTCATGATACATCAACAATGCTTCATAATACCTCCCTTGTCGATCTTGAAGCTAATTGGAGTGCACTATATCAGTGAATTTAAGAAATGCATCACGCTGTTATTATTTTTTCTCATAGTATCATGACAGATATTAAAACCTGTTCTTAAAATAAAACAAATATGTCTCTAATATTTAATTTCTCAATATTTTCATTTAGTGGCTACAGTTAAAACTTTAAGTAACCATTCATTTTTAAATGTCTATGTACAGTAGAACAAAACAAAATAAACCACCAAGGGCACGTGTTGCTTCAAACATTTATGTTTCTATAAACATTTACATTACTATCAGTTATTTATTCTGCAGTTAATTTGAGAGAAATATGAAATTCCGATGAATGAGAAATGTAGGGCTTTGTAATGCTTTTCTATGTGGTGAATTAAAAGAAACTGTTTTTAAAGGACCACATCATGCTATCTTACAAATTCCACAACTAAGGCACAATATATGATAAAATATTACCATTAGGATTCTTGGGATGTAAATTTTTATAAAATATAATTTATTTTTGGACCCATTACTTCAATCTGAAAAGAAGACGCGTGGATTTGATGAAACTCCGCCTCCTCTCATGTGAATTCCACAATAGTACACAGCTGCAGACCAGGGGTCTCATTTATCAAACATTGCGTAGAATCCTTACTAAAACCGTACTTGAGCTCAGCAACAAAAAAAAAAAAGTACTTAAGCCAAGTAGGTTTGTGATCTATCAAACATGGAGTACACACAGCTGCACGCAATCTCCGCTTCATAAATCGGAGACTAACGAGAATGTTTCTCAGCCGCATTTTAGTCACATCCCGCCCTCACCACGCCCACTTACGGCCATAAATGGTCGATGCAAAGTGCCTTGTGGACCTCATGCATGTACATAAGCTGGCTTGTTGCAGCATTCCGATCACGACCGCAGATCAAGGAAGAGCTTTTTCACAAGCAGAAATTGAAGTACTTGTGGGCGAGGTGGAGAAATGAAAGGAAGTGCTTTTGCAAAACAAATAAGAGAAAATCCACAGAGTGGCACAGCGGTGCTGAAGCATCAATGTTGTGAATTCTTCAGAGAGATCTTTGGCGGATATAAAGAAACAGTCCAATCGGGATTCAATCCCAGGACTCCCAGGTGAAAGTCACACGCGCTAACCAGTCAGCCAAATGGAGATCTCCCCTGGACAAGTAGCCAGGGCGCATGAATTATCGGGTTTTACGTCCCTCGGCTTCGCTAGGAGCACGATGTGTTTAGGGAGTAAAGAAGATTTTGTACTGGAAATGAAACAAACACTTTTACAGTTCTCTATAAGATATTTATTAAACAAAAACGAAGCTCTAGGCTGAAAAGGGAAAAAAAGGGTCATCCAAAACTGGGTATTAATAAACAAAGGAATTTCCCAATAAAGAAAAACGGTATCTAATAATAAACTAAAAGCGCAGCACATAGGCTGGAATAAGGCTAGGAATAAGGCTAAACGGTAAACACAAAACTGCAACAAAAGGGTGAGCAAAGTCTCTCTGTAACGAGGACACACAAACTACTATTAATATTATCAAACACAAAATTACCACTAAGGTTTCAGAACAAACGAAAATACCACTCAGGTAGCGAACGAAGAAATGCCACGAACGAACGAAGACTTTAACGTCTGTAAGCGAGGAGAGCTAGAGAGGAGAGCAAACACCTCCGTGCCAACACCCATCTGCACATCTCTCCCAGAATACCTTCAAGAGCTCCCTTTTAACAGGGAAGCTCAATTTACCTAACAGCCTGCAGCCGTGCAGGCAGCAGACCGAGGGCCTCTTGTGGCCAAATGTAGACGGTGCACGTCACACTCCCCCCCTCAAAAACAACAACTAAAAAGGAAATAAAAATGACCACAGTTGTTGTAACCGAACGAACTAAAGAGAACTCCCGCTATCTACACACAAAAAAAAACTAACTAACTAACCCCTAGATCTCAAAGGTGGGCAGATTAAACACAAAATATCTCACGGCGCTGATCCCCAGCGCCGCGGAGTGTTCCCGAGATGTCTGAATGAACAGACAACACTAGCCTTATCAGAGATCGAACAATCTAAAACCTAAAAGGGAGTCTCAATCGAAAAACTGCGGGAAAGGGCGTCAGCCATGAGGTTTTTCGTCCCTTTCTTGTGGCGGATGTCCAAGCTGAATTCCTGGAGGAGGAGGGCCCATCTCATCAAGCGCTGATTGTGGTTGTACATTCGGTGGAGGAAAATCAGCGGATTATGATCTGTGAAAACAATGGTGGTGAATGCACTGTTGCCAACATAAACAGAAAAATGTTGCAGGGCCCATATAAGGGCTAGGGTCTCCTTCTCTATTGTGGAATAGTGACTTTGTGCTATGTTAAACTTCCTTGAGAAGTAGCAGATGGGGTGATCAAGTCCACCAGCATCTTCCTGGAGAAGCACAGCCCCGGCTCCGGCATCAGAGGCATCGACCTCAAGCTTGAAAGGTCGAGAAAGGTCAGGAGCTGTAAGAACTGGAGCACAACACAGTAGGTCACGCAGAGCAAGGAAAGCTTGGTTACATTCGGAGGTCCAAGAGAATGGGATGTTGGTGCTTAGCATGTCTGTGAGAGGTTTAGCAACAGTGGAGAAGTTACGGCAAAAACAGCGGTAATAACCGGTCATGCCCAGAAATCGACGGAGTTCTCTGCGTGTGGTCGGTGGCGGAAATGAAACAATAGCCTGGATTTTATCAGACAGCGCCCTCACTTGGCCCTGTCCTACTTCTTTCCCTAAATAACGGACCGTGGCTTTCACGAACTCACACTTGGCGAGGTTTAGGGTCAGATTAGCCATCTTTAAGCGGTCAAAGACTTGAGTTAAAATCTGGAGATGCAGATCCCAGGACTGAGTGTAGATGACTATGTCATCAAGATACGCACTGCAATGAGGCACATCACCCAAAACCTGGTTCACTAGACGCTGGAAAGTAGCGGGGGCATTCCTCAACCCGAACGGCAACACGGTGTACTGGAGCAGGTTATCTGGAGTGACGAAAGCAGACACTTTGGAAGCAAATGGAGTTAGTGGCACCTGCCAATAGCCTTTTAAAAGATCTAGTTTAGTGACAAACGTGGCTGTCCCCACACTATCCACACAGTCTTCTACACGAGGCAAAGGAAACGAATCAGGGACGGTTTTAGCATTTAACTTGCGGTAGTCCGTAACAAACCTATATGAGCCATCAGGTTTATTTTCCAATAAACATGGCGAGCTCCAGGAACTGGTGCTGGGCTTTGCTAGGCCATGTTCTAATAGATAAGTTACCTCCTTTTTCATTAGCTCCCTCTTCATCGGGTTAGCCCTGTAAGGGTGCATACGAACGGGGACGGAATCAGTAAGGCTGATGTCATGAGTTATTAGGTGGGTCTGACTGGGCACATCTGAAAAGAGTTCTAGAAAAGAGTGAATTAAATGAGAAAGCTCCTCCTGTTGCGAAGCGGTGAGGTGACCCAAACTGGACGACAGGTTGGAGAGAGCTTCGGAGTTGCAGAGACGTGGGGTAATAGGGGGAAGCGAACTCCACGTCACAGTATCATCTGGCACAGTAGCAGGCAGTGGGGGAGAAACATCTGCAGAGACTAAACAAGGCTGAGTCACAGCAGTAACATGTTCATGAAATAGCTTCAAACGATTTATATGGCAAGTCATGGTTTTCTTCCTCATTAGAGGAGTCCTGATTACATAATTGGTTTCATTGAGCTTGGAGAGAACCTCAAAAGGACCCTCAAACTTTGGAGACAAAGAGGAACCCACAACAGGGCTCAATAACAAAACCTGGTCTCCAGGGTGTAGCACTCTGACAACTGCCTTTTTGTCAAACTTCACTTTCATTTTCTGCTTTGCTTTGCTTAAGTGTTGCTGAGCTAGTAGATTAGCCTCCCTTAACCTTTTCTGGAATGTCTTGACAAACAAAGGTGCACTAACACCTGCAGAAGGAGCTGGCCACAAAAACTTCTCTTTTAGGGCTTTGAGGGGGCCCCGTGGAGAGTGGCCAAAAACAAGTTGGTGGGGACTGAATCCAGTAGATTCCTGAATGGTGTCCCGAGCAGCGAATAACACAAATGGCAGACCATCTTCCCAAGATCTGCCAGAGGTAAAACAATATTTCTTTAACATGGACTTCAGAGTCTGATGCCATCTTTCCACGACTCCCTGGCTTTCCGGGTGGTAACTAGAAGACTTGCGATGTTCAATGTGCAAGGTCTCTGCTACTTGAGCAAAAACCCGTGAGGTAAAGTTGGTGCCCTGGTCCGATTGTATGACTTTAGGCATTCCAAACACAGAAAAGAAACCTGTTAGGGCCTTAACGATGTTAGCAGTTGTAATGGAAGATAACGGTACAGCCTCAGGAAAGCGGGTGGCAGAACACATAATAGTGAGAAGGTATTTCTTTCCTGAACGAGATGGAGGAAGTGGACCTACACAGTCGATGACTATATGGTCGAACGGGGTGGAGATCACAGGAGTGGGATGTAAGGGTGCTGGTCTTATTTTCTGGTTCGGTTTTCCCACGGTCTGGCAGGTTGGACAACACTTACAATAGTCCGAGACCTGGCGTTTTAATCCGGGCCAAAAGAAATGGCGCAATATGGACTCATACATTTTGTTTATTCCCAAATGTCCAGACCAGTCACTCTCGTGAGCTAAAGCCAAAATGTGGGGACGGAACTTAACAGGTACCACGATCTGTTTCACATTCCCCCAGTCAGCCCCTTTTGCAGAGGGCTGAGCCCAACACCGAAACAAAATGTCCTTTTCTAGCACATAAGCAGTAGTGCCACTAGCCGAGCGAACATCAGCACAAGCTAGGGCAAAGAAGGGCTTCAGAGATTCATCCGAATTTTGAGCTTCCACTAGCGCATCACAGGTTATGGGGAAGTTCTCAGGATTAACCTGAGGCAACACACAAACTGCAGAATCGGGGTGTTTACCAGAATCTGAGAAAAGCTTGCTCAGAACGGAATCTTGGAGGGTTATATCTGGATCCCTCTTTGCTTGAGCTCGAGTTAACACACACGCTGGTAAACTGTCGGTACTCTCTTGCACCTCTGGTTCTGTGATGAGCTCAGGAACAGGCACAACCAAACCACCTGCGGCATCATTTCCCAGGATAAGATCCACCCCTTTCGTTGGCAGATCGTCCACTACAGCCACAGCGAAAATACCAGAAACTAAAGGACAAGACAGATTAATCTGATGCACTTCAGCAGGAACTGTTCTCATTTCAATGCCTTGTAAAATCACAGAGTAGCCAGCTCGGCTCATTTCGGAAAAAGGCAAAACGTTCTTTTTAATTAGCGTTCGTGAAGCTCCGGTGTCTCTTAATATCACCACTTTTTCATCTGTTGCAGAACCCGGAAGTGATACACGCCCCTCTGACAAAAATGGTTTGTAGCATGAGTTGGGCTTGGTTACGTTCATCCCAGCACAGGGTTTCAATGAACAAAGAGCCACTTCCGGTCGGGTTTTTCTGGGCGAGTCGCCGTTTCGTCTGTTTTTCTGCTTTAGAGCATAACAGTCTCTGATGACATGGCCACGCTTGTGGCAGTAAAAACACTCAGAACTCTCAGTAGCAGGGCGAAGTTTAGGAGGAGATTTGACTCCTCGTACGGGCTCTGAACGAGTTTCTTTGACTCGATGTGTGAGAGAAAACTGGTCAGCGAGTAAGGCGGCTTCGGAGAAGGAAGTAACCTTCTGTTCATTTAAGTAGTGCACAATTCTTTCGGGGACATGTCTCTTAAATTCCTCTAATAGGATTAGCTCTTTGAGCTCAGCTAGCGAAGTGACATGAGAAGCAACACACCATTTTTCAAACAAAACCGATTTGTTATGAGAGTACTCGACAAAAGACTGATTGTCTCGCGGCGTTTCAGAGCGGAACCGTTGCCTGTAGGCTTCCGGTACGAGTTCGTAAGCGTGCAAAACAGTAGACTTAACCGTATCATAATTAGCACTGTCTGTTAGAGACAAAGCAGACACCACCTGAAGAGCCTTACCTGTCAACTTACAGGTCAAAAGCAAAGGCCAGACATCGCGAGGCCACCGGAGTATCGCAGCCATCCTCTCGAAAGCAAGGAAGTACCCATCCACTTCAGTCTCTCGGAAGGGAGGCAGGAGCGTGAGGCATTTGCTGATGTCGAATGGTGTCGTAGAAGACGTAGGAGTAAGCGGAGTCTCAGATGGCGGTCGGACATCCCCAGGGGGAGGCGAAATGGCGGCGTCTGAGTCCTCGGCTGGTTGAACAGTCCGAAACGTGGCAGGATCACGCTTCCTGCTCTGTAATGTGAGCTCAAGTTCTCTCAGCCGAATATCCGCGTCCAGTCTTTTAAGTTCAATCTCATGTCGAAGCTTTCTTTCCAGAGCGCGTTCCTCGGCCTCAATGTGCAAACGAGCCAGTCGGAGTTTCAGGCGAGCTCCGGTTAACGGAGACGACGAAGGGCTCTGCTGAGGTGAAGCGGACTCCGAGGAGCAGGCTAGTTCAGGCTTCTCCATCCTCTCCTCTTCGTTAGTCACCGGTGGTGACGGAGGGCGTGACACAGGCGGAAGAATCTCTTGTGCAACCAGGAAATCCAAGACGAACTGACGTAGGGCGTCTTTCGTTAGCTGCTTGGGGACGAGCAGACTGAAGTGGGCGGCAACCTGCTGCAGATCGGATTTTCTGCAATTCTCCAGCAGCCGGCGCGATGGAGCCTCCACAAATGCCTGTACGTCAAAGGTAGACATGATTCCTGCTTCGCCTCTAAGAGAAAAAATAAAAGGTTAGTTTCAAGCACAGTACAAATTAAAATTTCGGGAAAAAAATGTTATAAATAACAAAATATCCCGGACGAGCCCCCACTCTTTTACGTCCCTCGGCTTCGCTAGGAGCACGATGTGTTTAGGGAGTAAAGAAGATTTTGTACTGGAAATGAAACAAACACTTTTACAGTTCTCTATAAGATATTTATTAAACAAAAACGAAGCTCTAGGCTGAAAAGGGAAAAAAAGGGTCATCCAAAACTGGGTATTAATAAACAAAGGAATTTCCCAATAAAGAAAAACGGTATCTAATAATAAACTAAAAGCGCAGCACATAGGCTGGAATAAGGCTAGGAATAAGGCTAAACGGTAAACACAAAACTGCACCAAAAGGGTGAGCAAAGTCTCTCTGTAACGAGGACACACAAACTACTATTAATATTATCAAACACAAAATTACCACTAAGGTTTCAGAACAAACGAAAATACCACTCAGGTAGCGAACGAAGAAATACCACGAACGAACGAAGACTTTAACGTCTGTAAGCGAGGAGAGCTAGAGAGGAGAGCAAACACCTCCGTGCCAACACCCATCTGCACATCTCTCTCAGAATACCTTCAAGAGCTCCCTTTTAACAGGGAAGCTCAATTTACCTAACAGCCTGCAGCCGTGCAGGCAGCAGACCGAGGGCCTCTTGTGGCCAAAAGTAGACGGTGCACGTCACATCGGGTCACAGTGACAGGACACACACTGTCACAGACGCATGACATTCTGTCTCAATCTGCCCCCCTGCTGATATTCTGCATTCCGTATTCTGCACTTCAGGCTGTGTGTGTGTGTGTGTGTGTGTGTGTGTGTGTGTGTGTGTGTGTGTGTGTGTGTGTGTGTGTGTGAGGGGTCTTGTTCTGTGTGAAAACGAAGCAGCACAAGTGATAATGCTGCAGGATTTCATAATTGTATCTTCTCAGCAGCAGCACTGCAGGTGCTCTCCATGTCCAACATGTGTGTAAGCCAGGTCCTTAGTCAACTTAAAGTTGCGCACATTTTTCCTTTAAGTTTTCTTTCATAAATCCCAAAGTTTGCGTGAAAAGTTGCTTACGCAGTTTTCTGACCCCGTTTTGTGCGTAAGCAAGCTTGATAAATGAGACCCCCAGTGACTACAGATTGACACCAACATGTCTCACTCATGAAAACAACATCCAACTATCACTACTGATACTTTAGGAAGACTGGACAGAGATTATTTACCTCTCACTGAAAAAAAATATATTGTTCAGCTTAAGGCATTATTTAAAATGGAGACTACATATGAAACCTCACTGCTTCTTTACTGTGGAGATTCAACTCCCCACTGGCTACTCAAAGAGACCAAGCATGTTTGCAGTCCAGAGGAGGAGCGTGTTGTGATGATGCAGGCACAACCCCATCCAGCTGCCTGCAGCAGCTTTGTAGACCAGCACATTATTTGCAGTTGAGACCAAGCCCCCACAATGCGGCTCAGAAATTGGTCTCAACCCGGAAGTACCAAAAATTGCAGTTCCACCCTCATCCACTAGGGGCTGGTGTCAGAAGCGAGCAAATCCTCATTGACTCCCATGTTAAAAATACCATTTTCACAGCAGAAATAAACATGTTTACAGCCTGTTTCCAAAACATGTTTTTTGTTTAAATGATCTAGTTTACACTCATGACAACTCTGAGGGGGGTGAATTTTTTTCTCACTCTTCTGTTTAAGTGTATTAAAAGCCTAAAATTCTGTATAATTAATGAGCATCAGACCCACGTGACCACAGAGCTAGCTCCGGGGAAAGGCCTCAGTAGAGCCTCTGTGTTTGTGTATTCTGTTTTGGATATTTTTTGTGCAATTGTTGGACAAAATGACTTGCTGTGGTATTAATTGCACCAATAGAGCGTCCAAGGAGTCTCCACTTCATTTTTTTCGGTAAGTAAAATTATATTTATGTATTTTAGGTCACTGCCGAGCTGAGCTTAGATTTTAACATGTACTGTTTAACCATGAAATTTAAATGTAATAGGGTAAAACCCAGTGCATCTAACATAATGTTGCACTTTAGAAAATGGGTTGAAATATAACATGTTGGTGGAGCTGGGTTCCGACTATCGGCTTGTGGAGCTCTCGGGAGACCAATGTTTTCCACCCGTTTCTCCCCACCCTGCAGCTCGGCGCATCTCTGTCTGATCGCGGCTTCTGTGTGCTGCACGGGCTGTCGGCTTGTGGAGCTCTGGGATGGAAACCTTTCCACCCGGTTCTCCCCAGAGGCAGCTCTGCGCATCTGCTGTGCGGCTGCCGACTTGTTGAGGTCTCTTCCACCCGGTTTTACCCAGTGGTCAGCCCGACGTATCTCTGACTCAGAAGCTCTGGTGTTGTGCACAATTAACTCCGGTTGTAGCTAGGTTGCTACCTCCATTAGCTTAGCTCCCACCTCCGCATAAGCTTTGGGTTAGCTTCAGGTTAGCTTGTAGCTAGTTCGACCGGGTGTTGTCAGTTGATCCCAGCCTTACAGCCCCACCCTCAGCTCCACCTCTCTTCCCTTTTATGGAATTGTCTGGGCTTGACGGAACCTGTGACACGGTCAAAATGGCGGTGGTGGCCACCTCCCATTTTAGTACAAAAACTTATTATTGGAGTCTATGGAAACCCATTGTCTATATATGTATGTCGATGGTTGAGACAGGGAAATGCATGCGTAAAGGCAAACATGTCTCTGGGGGTGTTTTTCATGAGGAAATAACATACCTGGTCAAAAGCACCAATAAGTGGATTTTGTACGATATAAGAACTTTAAAAATTGTTTTAAGAAAATCTGCTTTGACAGCACATTCTCACACCCTAAGCTTCGAAAAATGAAATGGTGTGACCAAGCGTTAGTTTCGGACACACTGGAAGCCCCTGCTTGTCGGGAGGCAACGTGCTGTGCCAGAGCATCAGTATCCGACACCCACCGTAAAACTGACATGTGACCTTTAACCTCTTGCTATTTAACCTTCCCCTCACCCCCATCCTAACCTTAACCAGCTTGTGCATGCAAAACATTGTTTAGCATTTCATCGTTCCTCTCAAACACGCTTAATGGAAAATTTAGAATGACATACTGGGTTAAGGCTAGGATGGGGGTGAGGGGAAGGTTAAATCGCTAGAGTTTAGAGGTGAAATGTCAGTGTAATCTCAGTTTTACAGCAGACGTTGGATACTGACGCTCTGGCAGAGCGCCTCGCCTCCTGACACGCAGTGTCTCCCAATGCGTCGGAAACAAACGCTTGGTCACACCGCGTCATTTTTTTCTAAGCTTAGGATGTGAGAATGTGTTGGCTTAGATCAGCTTTTTCCTTATTAAGATTAAAGTCCCATATTTGTCTCACACACATACTGGTGTTGTTTGGTGTAATTTGTCCTCCGCATTTGACCCATCCCCGTGGGGAGTGGTGAACTGCAGCGGTGGCTGAGCTCGGGGACTATTTGGTGGTTTGACCCTCCGATTCAACCCCTTAAGGCTGAGTGTCAAGCAGGGAAGCATCGGGTCCCATTTTTATAGTCTTTGGTATTACACGACCAGGATTTGAACTCCGATCTCCCAGTCCCAGGCCGGACCCTCTACCACTAGGCCACTGTGGCACCGAGGGCACTTGTCAGGATAACCCTCATGCGCTCCGGAGGAAAAAGTGATACTGAGGAGGCCGATGTCCAGTGCGGACCCGAGTACATTTATTTACATTTTTTACAAATTAAAGACTAGGCAGCAAAAATCCATGCATGCTGCTCCATTCATCTCTCAACACTCTCCAACAAACACAGAGCTGTATTTATAACAGGTGTGACTAAATGGACTAATCCTAAAACCCAGACATGTAAGTACAAAAATACAATCTTTCAGTATTCTTAAATCATCATCTATAAGATTTATTTAATAAATTACAAATACAAAAATAGAAATATCCTTAATCAATCCTAAAAACATTCAGTGAAACTAATCTGCATTCCTAGAGAAATTTCACAGGTCCCTCCTATTCATCCTGAATGGAATGCTCCGGAACCTTCTTTAGGTCCTCCAGCTCCCTGGGGACTCTTTTAGCTGGAACACCTCCAGAAGCACAAAGGAAACAGGTGCAAACACTCGATCATTTACCATTTTAAATCTTCAGTACTCATACCAACTCTTCTTCTTACAGGTCTACACTCTTCAGCCTTTTTAAATAAACATTAAAATAATTGTTATTGTGTCTGGTTTCATTTATCCTACTAAACCATAACAAAAGCCTGTGTAACGGACTTGCTACATTACAGCCACTGAGCTGGTTTAATGAGATGAGATGTTTGCGATGATTTCAAAGAAAACCAGATTCGATTTATCTTTTAACTGTAAGTGTGGTATTTTTACACGGTTATTTTTTTTAATCTTGTCTCTGTGTTAGCTTGTGATGGACAGGTGAGCGCTTCTATGTCTACCTCACCAAACTAATCTAAAATGTATGAATAAATTAACATAAACTTAGAAGCCTTTCCTTGTTAAATAAAGTTTCATGCTTAAAAACGTAGCATTTGATTAGCTTTAGTACGTGTTTGTTGGATTTCTAAACCTTAAAGCATTGATGTACAAAGTTTTTCTGTTAGAAAAGTGACAACAGCTATCTGTCTGTTTTTATCATGACAAAAAGCCCTGGAAAGTTTTGTCTCATTACCCAGACGCCTTTCTTTCATGATGAAATACTTCAGAATAATAACAAATTCTTGTCACTGTAACATGAAAGTACTGTATGTTGTCATGAAAAGAAAAAAAATGTAGATGTTGGTATTACATTTTCTTTTCACAGATGATAGGAGCTGTTGAGCTCACGTCAAGGATTAAAGCAGGTTATGACGGCTGCTTCGTCTAAGTGACAGCAAGTGGCTTTTTCTGTGTGTGCATACAGTGTGTAAAAGTTTGCCTCACCAAGTGTCATTGTTGGAACATTTGATGTGGCTTCATGGTCATTTAGCAGCTTGAGCTCATGAACAAAAGGGCTGTGATCACAGCACAAGCATCCCTATTGGATAATGTAGATTTCAAGATGGCTCACTGGTATAGAAGCATGTTACCAGAGAAAAATGACTCAGAGAGAAAATGCGAACATAGGCTTTCTTCTTCATCTGCAAGCGACAGGTTCTTTCACTCTTTCTTTGCACCTTTGACACTGTAGGTTCACATTCCAGATAATACAACTCTTGGTATTTGTTCAGAGTGTTTACATGAGCTGGTCTGACTCATCACAGCAGCTCCACATGCGTGCAGATTCTGTCCTTGACAAGATCAGATGGATGCATTCATGAGGATGCTAAGTTTTGTGTGAATTCAAGTAAAGGTTTTCAAGTGGTGATGCTTTGTGTTACAAACAACTTTTAAAATTTATCGTTTTCATTAACAACATCTAATGGGATGTTTCCTTCCTGCAGCCTTGGCTGCGACTATGCTTCTCACTAGATTGTACCATTTTTCTACCTATTTCTCCACTGATGGCCACCTCCATCACACCCCTCTGTCTTTACCACAGCACACTCTGTGCTCTCCATCCTGATAAAGTATAAATTTGACATCCTAATAAAGACAAAATGACCTTTTCTTTGTGGTGCACAATGTGACTAACAGCTGGAACACCTGACCCTCAAAGCACTCTCAAAACGTGTTGGTTAAAAACTAGGAGAATAATTTTGATTAACAGTTTTATAGTATTTCACCACTGTGGTTAAGTTTCCATTTTACTGTAAAGACTCATTAAATCTCAATAAAATATTAGAATTCAGACAAAACAACAAAAGTCAGATATTTGATGAAAATCATTCAGGTATCAATTAAAAGGCTGTCAGACCCAAAGGCGTCTTGTTGTAAAAGCCCACATGGTAAAATGGCCTGTATTTGTATTGCATCTTCTTAAGGATCTACAACCCCCCAAGGTGCTTCACAACACAGTCAGTCATTCACCCATTCACAAGCTGGTGGGGATGAGCTACAATGTAGCCACAGCTGCCCTGGGGCGCACTGACAGAGGCGATGCTTCCGACCACCACCAGCAGGCAAGGCGAGTTAAGTGTCTTGCCCAAGGGCGCAACAGCAGCATTATCTGGTGGGAGCTGGAATTGAACCTACAATCTTCCAAATGCTGGACAACCCACCATACATCTAGATTAGTAAACCATTCTGTGGATTATGGATGTAAATATAAAATCTGGCCATGACCCACAGACAGCTTGGTTGTGGAGCGGAATCTAAGATTGGACCAGAGTACAACGTGACATATTTATTGTAATAGAAATCAGCCATTGGGTCGATCCACCATACAGCTAATGGAGTAGAAGAAGTAAATACGTCCTAGGTGACTTAAGTACCTCCATCTGCTCATGTCTTAAAGAAAAGTACATGTGCAAGTCATCCAAAGTTAATGCCAAAGCTGTTTCAAATGTGCGCCGTTCCTGAGCTGACACCCATCATTTTTTTGTCACAGTTCTGCCGCTAAGCTTGTCCAACTTCCCTGTACAGACATAGAGTGCTGTGATTGCCTAGATCTAAAATTGTTCAGGCATATGGTAGTACCAGGCCGCTAGCAGGATTCAAGTTCTGGCTCAGCGTTCCACACGCAGAAGACAGATGACGTGAGTGTCAAGACTGGTTGCTAAGTGGACTGCAAGAGTGATGCATGTGGAGAACAAAGCTAGCCAGGGACAAGCAACGGCAACAGGAGATCGGCTGCACTGAAGAAGACAAAGGTTGCGAAACCATCTGGAGAGAAGAGTCAATTCTTTAGCCACTGGGTGAAATTACCATTGGTCTTTATCAGCTAATTCCTCCTGAGAACAAGTTTCACTAGTAGTTATTCTTGTCCTCTGTTGCAGGTGTCTCAAATTAATTCTCCACTTCATGTTTTTGTTTCTTTGATGACGTCAGGTCACTCACCGCCCCTGTCTTGTGTACAGCATCAAAGACCATTCTCTATTTGGTCACTCATGGTGAACAAAAAATCTGAATATTTTATAACTTCTTGATAAAAGTGATTTTCACCATACACGTTATGATTAATGTTGATTTTAGATTGGCTCGGGAGGTGTGAGCGTCTGCATTGGAGCTGTGATGAACCAGTGATCTGTTCAAAAATGTACCCAGGTAAAGCTCAGTTACCAGACTGAAAGGAAGAAAGTGCAAACAGAAAATAAATGAACACATATTTTCCCTTTCTTAAACCACAGTTATTAGGATCTGTAACCTGTGAACATCTGACAACAATTTCAGCAGCTGAATATTTTTTCCACATGTTTGCTGGTTGCTGCTTTGCCATTTGTACATGCTTCTTTAGACAGAGGCAGATTTCTTCTCTCTCAATGGGTCTCAGGTCAGGATTTGTTACTCTTCAGTTTAAAACATTCAGTTTGTTTTGCTGAAAAACCAAAGACCTTTACCTCGATTTCAGTTTTCTGATAGACAAAAAAAAAAAAAAAAAACGCCTCAGTGCTTTGGCAATCTTCAGATTTGATCATTTCTTTGAAATATTCAATGCCTCCGGCACCATAGTAAGTAAATCAGCAGCACAATATCTGAAAAGGAGGATTAACTTCCAGTTACCTCAATGTGCTGTACTGAATTATTAAAAATGTGTGAGCTGTAGTTTTACTTTATCAATGGAGTGTTATGTATAGGTTTGCTTCAATTTAGTGGTGTTGTTTGTGGTTTTTGCCAGTCAAACAATTTTTTTACCCCAAAATTCTCAAGAACACAATGATGGCAAATAGAAGTTCTGTAGGTGAAATTCCTGCCACAGAACAAGAAATCATGGTCGTTCTAAAACATCAGCTTTTGAACCCTGACCCAGAAAGCCCCCTGTTGGGGCTTTTACATCAACCTCATTTGACCTCATTGTTACGATTCAACATTTTCAAAATTCCAGGACAAAGGTAGCACAGGAGTTAAGTGCTCGCTCGTTTGCAGGTCTGAGCCCCGCTCAGTCTGTCGCTGTCGTGTCCTTGGGCAAGACACTTAACCCACCTTGCCTGCTGGTAGCATTTGGAGGGGCCGGTGGTGGCTTTGTACTGCAGACTCACTTCTGTCAGTGTTCCCTTGGGCAGCTATGGCGACAATGTAGTTTTTCACCGCCAGAGTGTGAATGTGTGTGTGAATGGGTGAATGACTGATTGTGTTGTAAAGCGCCTTGGGGAGTTCCAGGACTCTTGAAGGCGCTATATCAGATACAGGCCATTTACCATTTATTTCATTAACCACAGACGTGGATAAAATTGTTGAACAAAACCCACAATGGTCACAGAAATAACTTTAATCTGACAAAAGTAAGTAAAAAAACTAAAACATTCATTACATTTTACCAATGCAAGTCAGACACAGTATTGTGACTGCTCTTACTCATGCCTTTTGCTCCCCTGGGGGGTGCCGCAGGGAGCTGTGCTCAGGCCTCTCTTGTTTTCCATTTACATCCTTCTCTTGGGCAACATCCTGAGAAAATATGGCCTTGTCTACCTTCTCTATGCAGAAGATTGCCAGACTACCTGGCTCTGATTAAATCAGGTGCTCTGTCAATTCTGGACCAATGTTTGCTTAAGTGAGGGACTGTCTGGCTGACCATTTTCTAAAGCTGAATGATTCCAAGTTTGAGGCAATTCTTGTGGTCCCAAACAAAACTTCACAATCACTCTCTCATTTGGATGTCCTCCCATACATCCTGAAACAATGTGTGACCACCACCTTTAAATGGCTCCTCAGATTAATGCAGTGGTCAGATCTGGTTTGTTCCAGCAGTGCTGACTGGTTCACTTACTACTGTCAGATTTGGTCAATTGAGTGCTTTAAGAGCTCAATATATTACCTCTACTTATGACCAATAAGCTGTGATATTCTATATAAATATAGCCTGCTTGGTCTTTGTGTTTAATCAGAAGATTCTAGGATTCTTTGTTTTAATCAGGGGTTGTAAACACTTCCTTTTGATTCAAGGAAAGAGTCAGACTCTTAAAAGTAAGAATTTATTCCCCAAACAATTAAAACATGACAAGTTAACTAATATTTACTGTGATGGATGAATCTAGATGGAGGAGATGTGGTATATGGTGCCTATGTGTGAATGTGATGTTATCAGAACTTCTGTACCTAGTAAAGCTGAGTTATGGGTGTAAAAGAATTTGGTTTCCGTTAAGCTGAGAAGTTGATTATTATCAAAAGGCATCAGACGCTATCTGGGTGTCTACTTCACCCGTTCTCGGAGACCCTCTTCGTGGATCCGAAGGTCAGAGAGGTCGGATGACCTCTGGCACAGAGGGCTGTAGAATACCGAGGCACCGACTCTTCAGTCCAGAGAAGTCTCGGGTCACGATCGATGGATGGAACCATGCGTCTGGGATTCTCAAGGAGTCGGAACAAAATCAGCTTTGTTACAACCTTGACAGCGTGTCAAAGCTGCTTCTTAGTTAAAGAGAATTCACCACGGACGGCCATTTCCGTAGCTTCCTCTAGAACTCTGAATGCTGAGTGATGAGAGCTGGAACTCGAACGGGAACTCCAAGTCAAAGGAACTGCTGAATCACCAGAGAGATCCTGTTTCATTGTTTTCATGTTATGATTTGTGTGGCCAACCAGAGGTTGACATGTTGAGGAATATACCAAGACAACCTCAGAAAACACGTCTTCTTGTCACGCTGCCTCCTTCTCAACCCTCGACATCCTCCGCCGGAGGAACCCACACTCACTCAGCCCAGTCGAACTCCACTACCCAGCATTCCCAGTGCCAGCCTTCCGGCTCACGCCACCCACCACGTCTACATAAGGAAGTGCAGCTCAACACCAAACCACTCAGTCATCGTTCCTAACCAGACTATGTTCCGAGTTCCTACCAGATCCTATCGGATTACTCAAGCCTGTTCTGACCAGATCAGCCCAAGCCACTCACACTGCCGACTCACAGTAAGTCAGCTTGTTTCCTTTTGGAGCTGCCGTGCTCACTAGCTTTGTACGGTTTGACTCCTAGAGCAAATGCGTGCCAATCTGCCCGGCGTCAGTCACTCCGTGCTTGGGTCAAAATACACGCAACAATCCGAATTGTCGCTCCGGTCCAGCTCAGCTCGAGTCAGGCCTTCCACTTCTTTGATACCGGATGCTCTGATCTGGGGTAAAGAAATATCTATGTGTCAAGTGTTTGACTTAACTTTACTTTGTCCTTGTGTGAGTGCAAATGGTGATGACCTTGTCATATCAACGTTACTGATCAATGTAATCATAACATAACATTCATTTCAAACTGTAATCATTCAAGCACAAATTAACGAAACCATTTCATTTATATTCAAGATTCAAAGTCATTTATTGTCATATTCTCCACACGTGCAGGACATACAGAGAAATGAAATTCAGTTTCAGCACACACATTTCAAAGATCAGACATACGTGGGTAAGACACATAACAAGAATTGGTGACTGCGGTCATTCGCAACATGAGTCGTGCTACCTTAATAGTTAGATGAAAAGAGTGTTACATGAGGGAAGTTCAGGGAGGGAGAAAAAAAGGCATTAACAGGGTTACACCAGCAGGGTGTAGCACTCCAATGCAAAAAAACACCCGACATACATGGAAGCACAGACAGCACAGATACAACATCAGAGTCCGATGGGGAGGTAGGGGTGGGCGGGATCCTGAAGCCTCCAATGGGAGCTGCCACTGCGGCGCATCGACCAGCTGCAGACCAACAGGTGGGAGGGAGAGATAAGGACCAGAGAGCACATTGAAGTTCCTGCAGACATGTCAGCCTGAAGGAAGAGGGTGAAGGTCGGGACACGGCATCTGTCGGCATTCCTCCTTTTGTGGGGGTGTGTTGAGGCAGCCTTGAGAGGCTGCTATGGCGTCAGATAAGGATAAACATGACTTTGTTTAGGGCAGGCAGAGATAATCTTCCTCTCTGCCTTGGAGTCTCTAAGTGGTCATTCATGTCCACCAGTGAAGCCAATTTTACATTCCACATCCCCGCATAGTCCGGCGACCCTCGCCGAGATCAAATCCATCTTGCGCACCAACACAGGCAACGCCGCGAGGACATTGTCCAGCTTACGGTTCACCTCGAGTAACGTCCCAGTCTGTGAGGTCACCGCACGAGCGGCACATTCCGTGGGTACGGGTCGCACTCCAATCGCTCCCGTCTTCCCAAATTTCCAGAAAACCAGATATCCTCCCACTCCAATAAGAGGAAATCCAGTGATCATTAGGCCGAATATCCACAAATCTTCCACGTCCTCGATGGACAGCTGAGAGAGGCACACGATTCGCCAGACCTCCCAAGAATAGAGTGCATATTCCTATGCGAATGTCCCCTCAGGACAGGTGGGAGCCCCCTTCTCCGTTCTCATCATAGAGAAAATTTTGTCAATCACGTTGAATGACCAGTTAATTAAGTCCATATTTCCAAAAAAGAGTAGTGGTTTCAGGAGAAATGCAGAGAAGTGCTCTGTAGGCAGACAGGACAAGAGCCTTGGGGAAGCCGATAAGGGAGCTGAGAAAAAAAGCGTCTGTACTCTCTGAAGGCTGAGAAGAAAAATTACTCTAAGTGACAATAAACAAACATTTATTTAATGATTATTTAACATAAGTTTTAGATGTTCATATTATATTTAAGAATCCATTCTTTGATTTAACAACTAATCCGAGCTGCGAGTGTTCACTTATTCAGAGGCATGAAGATTCCTGCAGGACGATAAGGGAAGCTTGAGGCCTTGAGGAGGGAACATGATTGTTGACAATACGTTATCATGTGTTCAGAGCTGCAGAGAGGCTCTGAGCTCCAGCTGATGGAATGCAGAATCTGGCAGATTAAAGGAAACACATGCAGACTTGTGTCTCCATTTCGACCAGTTATTGAAGGGTCAAACTGTACTTAAAAGTGACCATTACTGGACATTACACTACCGATCCTGAAATGGGCAAATCTGTAATCCGTAATTCATACTTTTATCATCTTTTGCTTGGATTGCACAAATGTCATCTTATTTGGCATACCAGCCTCTGCTCTTAACAGGCTTCAGATGGTACAAAACACAGGAGCAAGGTTTTTGATCAACACCACTACACGTGATCACATCTCCCATGTGCTGGCATGTCTCCATTGGGTAACCATGAACTTTAGGGTGAAGTTCAAGATTCTGGCCTTTATTTTTAAGGACTTGAACAGTCAGGCACCTGTCAGACCTCATGGCACGTTATGTACGGACACTGAGATCCACACATCACATGCTGCTTCACGTTCCCACCATTAAATAAAAAATGGGGCGGGCGCATGCTTCTGTGCATGCTGCTCCATCCCTCTGGAATGCTCGTCCTCTCACCCCGGTTTCACACTGAAAGCATCAGCTTGAAACAGTCTAAAATCATCAGTAAATTTCAAAATAACAGTAATTCAGCGATGCAATTTCATGTACACTCACCTAAAGGATTATTAGGAACACCTGTTCAACTTCTTCCTAATGCAATTATCTAAACAACCAACCACATGACAGTTGCTTCAATGCATTTAGGGGTGTGGTCCTGGTAATGACAATCTCCTGAACTCCAAACTGAAGGTCAGAATGGGAAAGAAAGGTGATTTAAGCTATTTTGAGCGTGGCATGGTTGTTGGTGCCAGACGGGCTTGTCTGAGTATGTCACAATCTGCTCAGTCACTGGGATTTTCACCCACAACCATTTCTAGGGTTTATAAAGAATGGTGTGAAAAGGGAAAAGCATCCAGTATACGGCAGTCCTGTGGGCCAAAATGCCTTGTTGATGCTAGAGGTCAGAGGAGAATGGGCCGACTGATTCAAGCTGATGATAGAAGAGCAACTTTGACTGAAATAACCACTCGTTACAACCGAGGAATGCAGCAAAGCATTTGTGAAGCCACAACACGCACAACCTTGAGGCGGATGGGCTACAACGGTAGAAGACCCCACCAGGTACCACTCATCTCCACTACATATAGGAAAAAGAGGGTACAATTTGCCCGAGCTCACTAAACTTGGACAGTTAAAGACTGGAAAAATGTTGCCTGGTCTGATGAGTCTAGATTTCTGTTGAGTCATTCAAATGGTAGAGTCAGAATTTGGCGTAAACAGAATGAGAACATGGATCCATCATGCCTTGTTACCACAGTGCAGGCTGCTGGTGGTGTAATGGTGTGGGGGATGTTTTCTTGGCACACTTTAGGCCCCTTAGTGCCAATTGGGCATGGTTTAAATGCCACGGGCTACCTGAGCATTGTTTCTGACCATGTCCATCCCTTCACGACCACCATGTACCCATCCTCTGATGGCTACTTCCAGTAGGATGATGCACCATGTCATAAAGCTCCAATCATTTCAAATTGGTTTCTTGAACATGACGATGAGTTCACTCCCACACATCTCCATCAACTGCAAGATGCTATCCTATCATTGTGGGCCAACATTTCTAAAGAATGCTTTCAACACCTTGTTGAATCAACGCCACACATAATTAAGAAAGTTCTGAAGGCGAAAGGGGGTCAAACACCATATTAGTATGGTGTTCCTGATAATCCTTTAGGTGAGTGTATATGAAGCTTACGTGTGACCTAACGGCTTATTTATTCACAGCATTGTTCCAGAAGTACAGCTGTGCGTTTTTCATGGCTTTAATCCTCACAGTGGAGAAAAATAACATCATATATGACATCAAACAGTGATATCAAATGTAATTAGCTTCTTTTTGGTTTAATGGCGGATTGCATAAACAAACCGTGACCTGAAGTCTCAAGGGATATTGTTATCTTGCGAGTCCAGCGAAGGGCACACCAAGGAAGCCGTGCCGCTGCCACGACTCTCCCGATGTGAAAAGGACCACTTTGAAGTTCACGAGTAAACCATTCCACACCGTTGATGCTTCCAGTGTTAAACTGGTGTCAGTGAGGTAGGCAACATCCTTCCCATAGTTTAAGTCATTGCTACTTTTATGACCTGGTATTTCTAAACACCTGACTTCTTGTTGTTGTAGTTGATGATAATAATTTATTATCATTAACATGCATTGTTATTGATGACTGTGATCATTTGTTTCACTTGCTTTGAATTGTTACTATTTACTTTATATATACATATATATCTGTACTGCCTTTTGGTCAGCTGCCATGCTGTTTTTAAATGTGCTTACTAAATAAGCACAGCATGGTATGGTTGTTTTAATTTGATATAAAGTGCTTTGAAGCATAACTCAACTGTTCCAAAACACAATAGGGTTATTTCTTGTCATTATAGTGATTTTTAGACATGAATCTTATTTTACTTCAAAGCCTGATAAGTTCACTTTCAAGTTCATGCAGAACAGACATTCATCAAGACCTGTAGGGAAAGCTTCCCCCAACAAGTTGCCAAGTCCCCAGCAAACATCATCTGATGTTATCCACTCTTCCTTTGTGTTGCTTGGTGGATTGGATGATTGTGCTTATCCACAGCCAGAAAACAACACTACCTGGGCCTCAGTTGCGTGTGAAACTGCAGCGATGTAAAGTTGGCTTTTCCAAACGTCTGGTGCTTGAATGTCAGATACATAAAAGGCAGATTTTTTCTTAAAGATGACTTCTTCCGTACTCCACAAAAACACAGTGCAGACACACAAATGATGTGCCATGTTGCTGAACACCGACATAAATGAAAGGTAGTAATAAAATGTCAAAGCTGATAGGTAACATTTAAAAGTAAAGAAAAAATATGAAGTTGCTGGCACTTTTAAACTCTAAGGTACTATGATCTCTGGAGTGCCCACTGCCCAAACATCCTCCTGACAGTCTGGTAACCTTATATGTCTAAATGCAGAACCAATGCTTGTGCAGGTATAATGTAGTGCCGCATGTACTGTGAGTCTCTTTTCATTATTATTTCTCATTTTGGAAAGCACTTTGTTATAGTGGTAAAGAACACTACATAAGGAAGGCAATTTAAGTTTATATTCGTCTTTTTTATTTTGTTGATAATTTTAAAGTCCAAGGTCGTCATGGATTTGCTCCATCAAATCAAGAATGAGGCTGTCTAGCAATTCATCTTTCCTGAAAGTGCCTTCCTCCGACATTCCAAATAAATTAAGCATGTTGAGAAATTCTCTGCCCTCAATGACATACCCTCGCTGAGAGCAAATGCAAAATTTAAGACACAATTTGCTCGGTGGTAAATATCAGGTCAATTAGCATCAAATTATCTTCCAAAAGCCTTCGTAAATTACACCATGTGGTTGGCTTCCATGCTCCCAGCTTGCTCTGGCTGCCCAAGTTTTCTCCTAACCACAGAATGTTCCTGAGCAACAGACAGATGTGGTGCATTCAGAAAATATAATCCATGGTATCAAATGCTTTAATGAGATCTAATAAGATAAGAAAGTCAGCCCTCTCAAAATCCTTATTTCTTAAACATTTTGTGGAAGTTAGACTTTCGTCTGAGGAAATTTGACCGATGCTCTGAATGGGTAATAAATTGTGGTTTGTCTTTTACAGGAGAAATCTGAGAGCTCAAAAAGTATCTCGAACAATAGATTGACATTGTTCAACATCATCAAGCAGAGTGTTAAACAAAAGCACAGTTAATTAAATAAATAAATAAAAGTCTTGCAGGTATAGTCGAAAAAGCTGGCAAGTAGTTCAAAGTACTGTTTTTACTGCTGACAGGTAATGAAGCCAGAACAGAAATGATTGACTCTCATGCAGAATCTGATGCTTTGAACTTCCATGATGGAACAACAGGAATGTAGGTGAACATGTTTTGTGCATTTCCATCGCTGTCGAACTTTTCTGAAGAGGGCATTACTGCTGATGCTTTTCTCCGAGCTGCCTTCTGTTTGACAGAAATTATTTTAATCTTAACAAAAGCTTTTGCATCAAAGATAAACAAAATTAACAGGATCAAGAAGTTCAATTACAGAACCAGGACAGCTATAAAAATAATACCAGAATTCTGATTAGTTTTTTTTTCCAGGTGTGTGTGTGTGTGATCAGATGTAACCAGAACTCTGGTACAAAATGTGCAATTTGTTTGAAGCCTGAATTCTGAGAGGTGAGGAGGGTCTGCTACTTCATTTCAAGCTTCTTTTGCTCCAAAAGCCCACAGGGCTGAACTCGCTGCTGGACCCTGTGGTGAGCTCTGTCCTCCACAACACACTTTAAAAGGAGCTTAGTGCAAAATCTGTAGACAATAACTTTGGCAAGGATAAAAAGCCGCCAGTTTGTAGGCTTTGTGGAACTGTTGGCTTTAATATTGCAAATGCCTTCAACCAGAAACCCAGAAAGACAAGAACCAAAACCAGTGATAACCCTACCATGCATCAGAGGCATAACAGAAAAAATAAGAGCAACAATGAAAAAACACAACATAAACACACCAGCAAAACCATACACAACAGTTAGAAACAGACTAGTGCACCCAAAAGACAAGATACCAGCTGGACTTAAATGTGGAGTCATTTACGAAATCCCATGCAAACTCTGCAATAAAACATACGTAGGAGAAACTGGACACCAACTCAACACACGAACAATAGAACACAGAAAGGAGTGAGAGAAAGAAACAAGTCGAAAACACACAAGAGCAGCAAAAGAAGAAGCAGAAAACACAATAAAGAAGTCAGCCGTAACAGATCACTGCACAAGAGAAAACCATGTAATGGACTGGGACAACACAAGGATCATAAACACCGAACAACAAAAATCCAAAAGATGGATTAAAGAAGCAATCGAGATAAGGACACGTGGATGTGGGACCATGAACAGGGACGATGGAGTTTACACGTTGGATCGCGCATGGGACTGCATCGTCGGAGACGGGAGAGCGGGCAGCAGAGGGCGACAACGTCCTCTGCTGCCCGCAGATAAACGGAGTAGGAAGTGACGTGCCACCATCAGCGTCAGCCTGAGGAAGTCTGCAGCCGCAGGCGAAACGTAGCGAAAAAACAGGTGACAAAACCTTTTCTGTGTTTTAAAAAAGAACGATAGCATGGAATTAGAGACAAGACACAGCAAGAACACACCTAAGATGCCTCATGTCTTGTCTTCTCTGCTTATCTGGGTGTAGACAGTCAGGGCTGCAGCCACTGCAGGGACGACCAAAGCGCTGATCCTCCTCTCAATCTCCCATTTCATCCTTTCATTCCTGAACAAAATCCACAAATCCATAAAACATTCCACTTGAGGAAAGACTTCTTCCTTTACCCAGAGGAGGCATTCCACTATTATACTGATTAATAAATTAGATACGGCTGTAGAATGAGCTCTGTTATGAAACTGGCCGGCTCCTTTCAGTCTGAAATCATTTTAAACAATGACGATTTGACAAACAGGTAAATGAGACAGTAAACAATTCGTAAACTGCCAGTATGCAATTATGGAATTAGGATGCAGGTCACAGCAGTGACCTGGTTCTTGCCAGACAAGGAACTGACGTTTGCTCATTCACACAGTTTCCAAGTTTACAATAGCAACTTTTGTTTATTAGTCATTATTTTAGCCTAATATGTAAAACAAGTTACAAAAGAGATAAAACAACCTGAGCAGAACATATAAACAAATACATTTACTCAGGTAACTAAAAAAATGATGCCTGAGCTTGCTAAATAGTGAGTCGTTTTCTGTGTTTGAGTGTTTTGTAACATTTGAATTCGTTTATTTTTTAAACCTGATGAATAATTTGTTCATGAAGCATTTTTAAATCATTAAGAGTGTTTAGGTTTAGTGTTGTAAAGTGGGACCGCTTGATGTTCTGTTAATTACATGAATGTAATGAAATATTTGGTTGTGCTAAGATTAGCAGTTTGCTTGGAACAGAATCATGCTGATTGGGAGTGAATCCTGTAAGACCAGACAGCAGATCACAGCGGGGCCTCAGTCAATGACTCTGTAAGACTCTTTTAGACCTTAAACAATATAAAAATGTAAAAATGCTATGTTGTTAAATATTCATCCATATTCTGCTGCTTTTCGGAGACAATGTTGCCAGGACAACAGCATTGTCAGAGATCCCCTAACCTCCTTTTCTCCAGCTACACCCAGCTTTTCTAAAGCACAAGGTCCAAGGCATTCCAATGAATACAATAGCCTACTTTATAGTTTCAGTCTCTGTGCAAGTGCTGTTGGACGCTAATGCTAGACCAGGGGTTGGCAACATTTTCCCATCCCCATCAAAAAGCCATTATTATCCGTTTCCCACAGTAAAGAAAACACTGGGAGCCACAGCAGTGGGTGGGCCTACCAGGCCTAGGCCCACCCACTTACACTTAGGCCCACCCTAAGACAGCCGAGAGCTGCTTTAACCAATCACAACAGGTGACAGCAACCAATACCGTTCGCTCATGTACAAAGTTATCTTTCAACAGGAGATAATTAATAAAACAATTTGTATAAAATGTATCTACTACAGGCTGGACACATTAAAAAGACATGAGGTGACAGCCATTCATAAAGCTGCAGAAGAGAAGGAGAAGCGCATTAAAGATGGTAATACCTAAAAACATTCAACTATGAAATAAATATTTGATTAATAGAACAGTATAGAACAGCGGTACTCAACAGGCGGCCCAAGTCTTACCAAGTTCTCCAAACACACCCACATCACCCCGCTTCTCCTCCAGCTTCACTGGCTGCCAGTCAACTTCAGGGTTCATTTCAAGATCCTGGTTCTGGTCTATAGGGCCTTACATGGACAAGCACCATCTTACATCGGTGATCTTCTTAGTCCCTACACCCCCAGCAGGTCCCTGAGGTCCAGTGATCAAAGCCTACTGGTTGTGCAGTGCACCAGGCTAAAGGTCAAAGGTGACAGATCATTTGCTGCTGTGGCCCCCAGACTCTGGAACTCTCTCCCCCTGAGCCTGAGATCAGTGGACTCAATGGTCTCCTTTAAAAAGCAGCTGAAAACTCACTTGTTCAAGTTGGGTTTTGTGTGATCTTTGTCATCACCCTCTCCTTCTTCTTCTCTTTCTACCTATCTACCTACAGCTAACAGATGAGTTACAAAAAAACTCTCTCCCATAAGAGTTGTCATGGCTGATAACTAGACTCAATAAACCTAAAATGTTTTTTGAACCAGGCTGTAAGCATGCTTATTTCTGCTGTGAAGTTGGCAGTTTTAACATGGGAGTCAATGGGAATATGCTCAATTCAGGATCCATCGCCAGTAGATAAGGGGAGAACTGCAAGTTTTAATCTCTTCCTGGGGTTTCAGGAAGTGAGCCCAGAGGTTGGGGCTTGTTGGCGATCTATTTTAGCTACTGTAGTGTACTCTATTGAAACAGATGTTTGAGGAGGCATCCAGAAGAGCATGGATGACTTGATGAGGACCAGGTGAGTTCAGCATAAGAGTCATCAAAGGAATGTACAATGTCAGGCCTAGTCCACACGTAGTCGGGTTTTTTAAAAAATGAATATCCGCCCCTCCAAAAACTTGCATCCACACCACCTCGTTTTAAAACAAAACTCTGTCCACACGTACCCGGATAAATACGTTGTTAAGGACATGCCAGACCTGTAGGCGGCAGTACTTCCCCCGTTCTTAACCTCGTCCTTCGTCTGTGGTCTTCCGCAAGGAGCAGTAATTCCGCTTGAAAAAACAAACAAGCAAAAAGCGCTTGGACAATTGATAAAGCGAGCGCAGCTCTGAGGCATCCATGCTGTCGGCTAGTGTAAACACAGGTCGCACACGTGATGTCAGCAGTTTTTTGTCGCGGAAAGTGACGTTGCGGACCTTAAAACTCCGGTTTTGTCTGTCGACACGCAGACACCCAAAACGGAGAAAACGCAGATCTTCACTTTGGCCGGAGTTTTTAAAAAGATCCGTTTTCATGTGAAAAAACTCTGTTTTTGTGTGGATGACAGGCCAAAACGTAGAAAAATATCTACGTTTTGGCAGATCCCCGGCTATGTGTGGACAGGGCTTTATACAGGAGCCACATGGCAAGGAAAGTTTCCAGAGGAGGATGATGATGTTGTCACATGCAAAACAAAGGGAGTTTCCAAAGATGTTCTCAACACAAGAAAGGTATTTGTAGACTAAAAACACAAACTTTTGTTGACAGCCTTGAAGAAAGTAAATAATCTGAGGATGAGCAGAAAGAAGTGCTAGCTAAATAGATGACACAGGTGATGGGTGGATTGAAGACAGGTGTGCATGCCTGTGCAGCTCCAACTCAGGTGAGGATTGATCAAAGAATGAGAAAAGGCAAATGGGGAGAAATTAAGAGGAGCAAAATAGAGTGAAAAATGCTCAGATCGCCCACTTTGTACTTTAAATTCACCAAATTTCAAAGTGTTTTAGATCAGTTGCTGTTAAAGTTGTGATGAATTCAGTCTGATCTTCTTGTTGCATGTGAAGCCTGACTTTGTGCAGAGCTGCAGGAGGGAAGCTGTTATCTAATCTCTGTTTTTCTGTTTGTTTGTGGCTCTCCTGCAGGGTTTTTATTCTGTACCATTTCTGTTCAAGTGCTGAGATAAACTTTTGATTGCTGAACAAAGACATGGAGGGGACTCCAATTTTAAAGCACAAGTAGAAAGATACCCTGCCCAGTTACATAAACATATGATTATAAATGATGCGTTTGAAATGGATGGGTGCAAATGTAGCAAGTTGTGACGCAAATACCCCAGCTTCAGAGATTAAATAACTATTTACTGAAACAATAATAGTCCTTGATGTTTACACAAACAGTGTCCCTGCTTTTTCCTAGAAAAAATCTGTTTTTATCTCATGTCATTTTTTTTTACTCAAAGGTTTCAGTCACTATAAACTTCTAATGCAACAACATTCAAGAATGTCTTCTGAAATGTATCCAGTAAGTCATTTAGTGAGTTTGTCTCTTGAAAGCTTTAGTGCTCAGACTTAATTACCACTTAGACAACATAGACTCTATCCTCAGATTCTGATGACAACTTAACAGCCATATCACAGATTTTCTCAGTTTTAATGATCAAATCTGTAGATTTGTCAAATTATTCACATCCACGACTTAAAGTCTGGAATGAAAACACATAATTTACTTGGAAATGTAGAAGTGGATGGTTCGGTACTAGAAAGGTTCTGCTAAAACATCTAGATTCCGTTCCATCATTTCATTCATACCTTGTCTTCTATAATCATTAGTTTAGGGAAATATAGGGAAAAACAGGCATGTGTTTGCTGAAAGAGTTAAAATATGTATCAGGTGGAAAAAATGGCAAAGTTGACAGTTTCATTTGATTTGTTAATTAAATTTCTTTGCCAGGAAAAACCTAGAGTTTACCCTGACCCTGTCACAGAAGGAATTTAATAGAGCTACAGGTTTGATGAAGGATTTAAAAATATCTCTAAATATCAGCTAACACAAGGTGCAATAGACAGCACGATGGCTAGCACCTCACAACACAAACACCTCAGGTTCATGTCCAACATGGAGACTTTCTGTGTGGAGTTTTTTTTTGTTCTCCCCATGCATGTGTTGGTTTCACCAGATCCGCTTGTTTCCTTCCACAGAAACATTCACTGGTGAGTCGAAATTGGCCTTTGGAGGAGGAGGTTCAGGTCCTTGTGGACTAGAGCCTCATGCCACAAAAACAGCTTCTCCTCTGCTGGAAGATTCCTGAATAACTCAGCAATTTCAACCACATAGATCTGCTCCAGTCGTCTATATTCCTATGCTTATGATTGATTAATTTTGTTTGTTATGTTGACTATTTCTAATGTATTCTAATCTATATATTGCCTGACTTGTATGCATGTTTGCACCTTTCTGCTGAAACTAATTTCCGAGTAGACAAGTCTCTCACCTACATGGCGATAAACCCAATTCTGATTTAGTTGTGACTGTTGTGTCTCTGTGTATGAACTGTTTCAAGGAGTTCCTCTCATTCTATGCTCAAAGCTCACTCAAAATGCACAGCACTGTGCTTGACAATACAAAAAACATAGCAGATAACAGGGACATATTCTGTGAAACTCACCTTTTGCATCCTTTTGTGCTGTCATGTGGGTTTATTCTACCTCTATATTAGGAAAGTATCTCTGTCTGGCCCCAACACAATTTCTAATCGGAATCTGGCGCCCTTGAGCCTGCAAGGCTCCAACGAAAACTCCCCCTCAGAAGATATGTGGAATGTGCCGTCGCTATAGCAACTCAACTCTGTCTCCTATCCCAGCCTGGGCGGGACTGCGGGAAGGCCGCTGAAACATTCCAGGGTCACTGAAACAATCCAACCCTCAATGCTCCTCCCCCTATCCACACTGAGTTGACATGCGCTGCTTCATCGTGGCTGCAGGAACTGAAGTAGGGATAGTCCCAACCCACCACCCCACCTAGTGGACACATACGTTGTGTTGTCTGAAGTCTGTTGCATATCTGTTTGAGGTGTTTTTTTGCAGAGCAAAGCTGCCCTCCCAGTGGAGGGTAACTCTGAATTGCCTTTTTTCCCTCCACCTGAACCAATCCTCATGTAACCCTCTGATCTCAATTAAGGTAGCGCGACTCGGGTTGCGAATGACCACAGTCACCAATTCTTGTCATGTGTCTTGCCCATGTATGTCTGATCTCTGAATTGTGTGTACTGAAACTCTAATTTACCTCTGGGATTAATAAAGTATCTTTGATTGATTGATTGATATACACTCAAAACACCAAGCACCATTCTGCATTTTAAAAAGAATGAGGCAATGCAAGTTCTCGCCTTTAGCAGCCTGAAGAGTGGATGGGGCGTGGCCAGCTCCAGCATGTTTTCTTAAAGTGACAGAGCCCTAAAAAAGCTCATTCTGCCAAGAACTTCATGAACATGTTTTGTATGTATCATAAGATTAATACAAGTTAAGAAAAAAGTCATATTATGTTTCCTGTAAAACAAACTTCTTCCAGTTGTCAGCACGGTGGTGGAAGGCTGATTGTTTGGGCACACTGCAGTCACTAAGTTCACCATTAACCCCTCATTAGACCAACATATTACAGCTGAAATTTAGACAAAGTTAGTTAATAGGGTTAGTTGATCTTAAAAAAAGCAGCAGATGTACAATAAAACGAGAACAATTAAAGAAGTAACGATCTGTGATGGTCCAGCCTGAATACAATAGGTGCGTTTCCATTACCAGAACTTCAGGGTAGATTTAAAGGAACCCCCGACATGCGCATGTCTCCGCTTGACTGGGCCAGCCAGACGTCCATTTTCCAGGCCGTTTCAGGAACCTTCTGAGTACCGGAGCAGGGGTAGGGACTGGGAATGGCTCAGCAGAGTAGCTGAGTGAAACCTTTGGTTAACTCAAGCTGATTGGTTTTCCTCTGTAGGAAACTGCATCAGCAGCCAATGTCCAAAAATGCAGGCATTAGTACAATTAAAAGAGTTGCTGGTGAAGCAGAAAGGAAGCAAAGGAAAATAAGAACAGATTGTGCCTAAAACCTAACTCCGGAAAACACGGTGGAATTCCCCCCGCAACGACTTAAATTACAAGGCGTTGTTGCCTCACAAAGCGTCGTAAAAAACTGCACTTCCTCCGTTCATTGAACACCACATTTTACATCACACAGCAGCTCTAAAGCTTGGTTTATGCTTGACGCATTCACTTTCCGCTTGGTGATGCAGCTCGCGGATGGAACGCGCTTCACAACTCGCAGCGTTTATGGTTCGTGCGGCTTGTCTCTGCGGTGAGCCAATATTCTCCCAAACTGAACGGGGCACCATGGAGCTCTACGACATGCATACAACACTACACCATAGTAGAAATGAAAATTACTGTTTACAACATGGCATTTCAGCATTTTTAACAGCGTCCTCGTCTTTTCCGACAGTGCGAGCTATTTCTCTCCAAGAATTATTAACAACATGTTGATCACGGCGATCTCCGAGAGCTGAATCATACAAATGTCTGTATTTACGAACCTCTGCCATACTAGTTCTAGCCGGTCCGCCATGTTTTTCCACATCCGACCGTCCGCGTGGTTAGAAATTTTCCTAGGTGCGCGTTGCGGAAATTTTGGGCTGTGCGGAGGCGCGGTGGAGGGGCGTGGTTGTTAAAATGACGCAATTTCGCCACGTGGAACCGTGCGGACCTCGCAGACGTGTCAAGCATAAACCAACCTTAATTCTCTGAATGGATTAAATTATGATATACTTCAATAGAATAAATGCTTAAATGTTATTAATGTTACTGGGGACACTTTTTAGCGCTAATCAATGACATCACTCACTGCTAATGTAGTCACGATATGCTGAAGTCTGTGAAAAGTCCTTAAAGGGCTGGATTTGATTATAGGCGCAACAGCTGAGAGAACTCGGACATCATATCTCCCGGTCCATTTCCCCATCGTAGAATTTACCCTGAAGTTCCTGTGATGGAAACACAGCTATTGATGTGGCAATGAAACAAAGGTTGGGTCAACATGACCTAAAAAGGACCTGAGACAGAAAACTGCTTCAACTTTGTACTGCTGACAGATGTTCTAGAATTTGTTAGCTCTTGGAGTGGACTCAGTTTTCTGTTGTATTTGTCTGTAATAACGAATGACACAGTCGAATCTGTTGTTTGTTTTGGTTTGGTGGAGGGTTGATCTGTAACATTTTAGAACCTGGTGGAAATCAAATCATTTTATTATGTCCTGATTGAAAGAGGGTGACATCTTTGTAAGATGGCTGCATAAACTGACCATCTCCTTGTGGCTTTTTGATCAATAAAATGTCAGAGTGTTGTTTTCTGCATCCAGACAGTGGGAGTGCTGCAGCTTTCATAATGCAGCACTCAACGCAAGGACATGGGAACATCCTATCTAGGATAGAAAGGTGATGCTATCCATTTGCTTCCCCTCTGCGTTATTTCCTGAGGCAGTTTACCTCAGTGGGCTGATCTTTTGGGCAGACAGCTCATCAAGATGAGCTGAATTCTGTCCATGCTGCTAACAACAGACTTCCTGCCTCGTAGAAAAAAGGCCACAGATATCAAACCAGAAATTAGATACAGAATATTTTGAATCAAGATTTTGGTCAGGATTTCTGATTCTGATTTATTTCTAATAAACAATTTTCTTGCGCCTAAATTAGCTTTTGTATCTCGGCAGTTTTGTCTAGTGTTAAATTACAACAAGCCTTTAAACATAGTCCTCAAGGATACAAAGACTCAATTAGATTGTATAATCACCGTGGCACAGAGTGTGCAACGATCAGCAGCACCATGAGGAAACTCCTCTGGTTTGTCTCTCTGAATATGCTCTGAGCTGCTGTGTGAAGTCCGGGCAGTGCTCTAATCATCGAACCCTGATGAGTTTGTGATGATACTGGCAGTCAGCACCTTTGGCTTGAGCAACAGGAGAAGCAACAGCTGCAGCCTGCAGGATGGTGACAAGCTTAAGGCACATATGTGAAATAAAGCTGCCTGAGCAACGCTGAGGGTGAAAGGAGTCTTTAGACATTTTGACCTGCTTTTCAGTCTAAAAATCATAAATAAATCCTGTTACTTCCCGCGCAGCACCTTTATGGAGAAATAGATTACATCCCAGATGCCAATCTGAACTGACTATATTTTATACATTTCTACAGCACCATTGATTTGCTTTGCACTGTTATTTATTTTGTGCATTCAGGGGGTCACGTTTGACAGAAACATACTGAAATATCAGGAATGCACATAAAACGGATGTTTTTTTTTTAATACGCAAAACAATCCAACTTTCTGCTTCAAAGTTAGGTTAAAATGGACTCAGACCCCAAGTATTTAATAGCCTTTTCAGTACATGCAATCATTTTATAAACCTTTACACGTCTGTCATTTTCGCTTAACAGGACGTTGTTTTCCTGTACAGCACAGATTTCACCAGCAGCAACACGGAGGTGAATCCAACCGTTTAGTAATACATTCAAAACAATCACCATGAAGTGGCTAAAATTTGGGAGTTTGGAATTTTCAGAATGAATTGCTGGTACTATCAAAACATCTCGCATCTCTTGTACACAAACTAGTTCATTTCACACAGGTGGCAACTGGTAGGTAATAACATGATTTATGTTACTGCAACAGACAAAACTTTTTTCACATTTTTTAGAGCAGCATTATGCAATAGTTTTGTAGAAATGAAATGTTTTTTTATTAATACTCTGCTTTTTCGTCTCCTGATGACACAATTAACTCTAGTACATTTTGCTGCGATTGCATCTAGAGGTTCCAAATACATCTATTTGAAGGGTTTGGACCGGTCATACCTCAGGCTTAGCTTGTGAACGTGTGTTGTGATGGATGCACGTTCACCAGGACGTTGTTTTCTTCAGTTAGCTTTTAGATAAGCTAACGTAGTGGTCGGGAATGAACATTTGAAGATGAATTCTGCAGGAATTCGTTGCCAAACCGTACCTTTATAATAAAATGTGTTTTTGTTTACAGCCCCCACAACCCTACTGCTGCTAAAACTGCAAAAATAAGAAAACTTTTTTTTCCAGGTTGTATTTTTTATGTTGACTGCAAAGACAGTTGAATTTTCTTTATTCTCTTCTTTTCCTGAAGCAACACTTCAAAACTAACAGTTCAAACACCTCCCTTCAGATTTTATACTCTTTATTTAGCCTTTCCAACACATTCCACATTGGTGTTTGTATGAACTGTGGTAAATTTCTCCTTGGTTCAAATAAATGTTATTTTTAAACTTTTACACTCCTTTTAGTTTAGCATTACACAGCTGTTTGGGTAAAAATAGTGTCAGTCATTAGTTCATTAGAGTTTCATGAGGCTTTTATTTTCAAATTAAGCCATGCAGGAAGCTGCCCACAACAGATAAAATTAAGATTCAGATATGTTTTACACAGAAAAAAATGTTAATAGCTAATGGACTATTAAAAGCATAGCTTATTGTTTGGGTGCTGCTGCTGCTGATGGATCTATGAAAATATTTCTGATTATTAAAAACACCAGCGTTTTCTGATTCTATGCACCCTAATGGAGGCTAATATCTCGAATACTGAATGGTGGCTGTAGTTAACTTGTTTCTGGTATACAGTGAAACAAAATCCAAAATTAAGAGAACTGCCGATGTGGCACCATTAGCAGGCTGCTGTGATGAATCGGTGGGCTATTTTCAGCAGAGAGCTCAGCGGGTCAGCTGGCATGGAGCCACGGAAGGGTCGGCCTTAGAACTTCAGATGGGGCCACGGGTCTGGAGGGACTGGCTGAGCGAGGTGCAGGGCTCGTCTGGAGCCTGGGCCAGCTCTCTGAAGTGGCCCCTCCAGGATGGCAGAAGGTGGACTATGTGGGCTGTAGCCGTGCTCCCCTGGCTAAGTCGCTCGCTCCAGAGGAATCTACCAGCTGGGCTTTGAATCATCCCAGATCATCTGGCGTCTGTCGCTGCAGGTCCCAGCAGTGATATCCAAATTTGCTCATCCAGATGGAAAAACAGACAATGCACAATATGTCCCAGTTCTCTCTTTGAGACAGAGAAGACACATAGCGGTGGGAATAGCTGCAGATCCAGAGCGGACCTTGCATCTGAAACGCAGCAGTTACTCTAAAGAAAGTTGTCTGTGAATGATTCATTTGACAGTGTTTCAATGGATCTTGGTTGCACCAAGATCAAGTGAGCTTTTTAAAGTGCACGGTAGAGAACAGCAATAATTAATGTCCATAAACGAATCCCGTATGTCACATTTTAACGACTAGAAAGCTCCAACATTCCTGGTGCTGTATTTTCTCCTCAGCGCCCGTCACCACTCAAGGGCAATACACGACGTTGTGTATCTCTGTGGGATTCAGTTGGCGTGTCTGGCAATAGAGGGCTCAGATTTAATGAGGCGCACCTGGCCTTCATTCAAAATGAAAGGAACATTTCATATTAATTTGGTGGAGGTCTCAGTGTCCAGGGTGATGCTGAACAGCTGTAGAGATTCCCTTATCACTGCATTATGTGTGATATCTCACATTTATTTTCCACTAAAGGACAGAAGTCTTCATCGTTAGTGCTGTAAAGTGAACGACAACGTGCATTTCACTAAATGCTGAATCAAAGTGTTAATGAGACACATGCAAAAAACAATAAATAAATAAAAAAAAAGCCTCACATGTCTTTGAAACCTTCAAGCGCTGACAAATGATTTCTCACAAGGAAGCATCTGGCAGTTGGCTGGCTGAGTGTCAGAGTGTGTAGATGCAAACGTGTCCCTGGTGTAAGCGTGTGCACGTAGACACTTCTCAGCGACATCAAATTGTGTAAAAACCAAAAAAAAAAAAAAAAACCTGTACTGAGTAAAGATTAAACATCTTGTCTCTGATCAAGTTTTGAAAGTTTGGCTTTCTTTCTGTAAGACCACCTGCAAGCTAGTAGTCCACAGAAATCTGTAAATGTGCAGTTCAATAAATCATCAATGGAAACTACAAATCTGGGTCTTTATTTTTGATTAACAACAATTAAATACCAGCACACATGTTTAATATCAGGGATTTGAAATTACAGTAATGAAAAAAAGTGAACATGAACACACAACATATTCCACCATGCCAATATGTAATTTACCAAAGCAGAAAAAGTTGTGTATAAAGTAACTAGCTCCACAGCAAGATCCAAACTCCTGTAACATCCAGTGGTTTACTGTGACCTTGCCAGTTTCTTCCATGGTTCTGGAGGCGCTTTGGCTGACTATTTGCTTTAGTTCAAGCACCTCAGTAAACATGTCGTCATCTTGAGGTTAGAGTTAAATAGACCCTTTTCACATTTCCATGCTTTATCACTGGAAACCGATAGTGGACAGTAAAACTTCCTGGGGTGGTTGCTGCAGAATACTTGATTAGTGTTAGAGAAATGAAAAATTCATTTACACACTGGTTTCCTGTCTGTTGGGAATTTCAACTCTAAAGTTATGAATATAAATCTTAATCATCCATAATGTAAAATTATTACTAGTTTTTCAAAGAAATATGTTTAACTTCATCCTTATTATTTCACTTTCTCCCTAAAATGTCTGAGTAGCATATATGACTACATAAATCTGCGTCTCACACAGTTACAATGATTAGAACTGGCATCCATCTTTTATCTTATGATTGTGTTATGTACTGTACTATAGGGATCCTAAGTCACTTCCACATCATGGGTCCTCTGCAGAACGAAACAATGAATGTAAGTCAACGGGGCTAAAACATTATTTTCCAACCCACTTTGCCATACCCCCAAATTCCACTACCTCCGCTCTGGTCCGCCCCCGCCTTCCGCAGCCGCTCGCTTCCGAACTCAATTTTTACTGGTACCCGCTCTACAACGGCTCCGCTCCGGTGCGGAGACCTGAGGTGGGCAAACAAGCATGCGCAGGATTTTCGAGATCTTGCGATACAGTCCGAGCAAATAACACGGAAGTTAGATCCAAACACCCGTTGTGTGGGAGAAGCATCGAAACAAACTGTTTAATCTGCCCATCATTTGTGTAGAGAGATCAGCAGTGTTTAGATCAACAAAGTGTGACTACTTTGATAGTAGAAACTGTATTTATGGCTTACTTTTGTGCATTTAAAGTTCAGCCGCCATTGATAGTTGTTAAAAGTTGTTAAACCTGTGCATATGAAACAAAAAACGCCTTTTGTTTATCGATTTATTGTGAAAAACGGAAGATGTGCTTGCTCCTTTTCCTGTTGGGCTGTTGTGATTTCTGTCCATTTACTGCGGAGGTGCTCCGGCGTCCGGCAAAAATAGAATCAATCCTATTTTTGCCGGACGCCGGAACAGAGGGCGGCGCACGGCGCCGCACTGCCGGAGCACGGCCGCAGTAGTGGAATTGCTCTGATTGACTACAACGGGACAGATTTTGCTCCGGCGTTCGTGTCGGAGCGGTGCGGAGCGGAGGTAGTGGAATTTGGGGGTTACGCCCTGGATCGCACATGTGTTGTACTGCAATTTAAATGAAAAGTAATGATGGGTATTTCGACCACGCCAGTCACGTACTTTGAGATTTATTAGCTTGTAAAAGTTCGTAATTAGCATGACTACAAACTAGAAATCGGCGCGTCGCATATGTGACGTCACCAAAAATTCTCTTCTCCCAAAAGTAGCTGCTACTTACCAAATGACTAAGTTTATGCTGGTTCTTTCCTCCAGTGGGGCGTTTGCTGAACTTACAGCCCTTTTCCCTCAGTTTTCTCCATGTCTGGTTCGATGACATCACTTTCATGAAGCATATTTGTAGTCCTGGACTTCTTTTCACACAAAGCCTAAAATGTCATTCCCTCCCCGTTTGAAAATATTTGGTATCAAAATGTGTCTTTAAAATTCACGGACATCATATGTGAAATCCATGACACTAATCGAGCGGAGTTAGAAAATTTTTATTTTTTCAATTCAATTCAATTCAAGTTTATTTTTATAGCGCCATATCACGACAAGAGTCATCTCAAGGCACTTCACATGGTAAACATTCCAATACAGGTCAGCTCATTAAGCCAATGAAAAAAAAAAAGGTTTCCTATAAGGAACCCAGCAAATTGCATCAAGTCACTGACCAGTGACTAGTGTCAGTGACTTTACAGCAATCCTCAAACTAAGCAAGCATTTAGTGACAGTGGAGAGGAAAACTCCCTTTTAACAGAAAGAATTCTCCAGAGGATCCTGGCTCAGTATAAGCAGCCATCCACCATGACTCACTGGGTATCAAGAAAACAGAGCAGAATAACACACACACACACACACACACACACACACACACACACACACACACACACACACACACACACACACACACACACACACACACACACACACACACACACACACACCAAGTAATATGTCTATGGTTTCATTGTGATTTCTTGGTAAATATTCTATTTGGTGAGAGATAAACTTTGTTGTATTTATCCCAGTGAATCTATAATTAAATGGATAAACTAGTAGTAGCACATCCAACGTCAAGGAAAGCAAAAAGTTATCTTCAGGAGACGGAGAATGTTTAAATGGTTAGCAACAGTGTTCAAGACGATGGCGCCCTCCATGAGGCCACCACAGCTCAGCAGAACATCATTGTCACTTGTAAGTTGCTTTGGACAAAAGCATCTGCCAAACACATAAACAAAAACATAAACATTGTAGCTTCTTCTGGGGAGGAAAACACTTAGAGAAAAAACAAAGTTAACAGCTGAAATTGCAGAAAATAATACAGTTAAAGAGCAAATTGTAGAAGAAAGTAGTCAAGTGTGGAAAGTGGTCAGTGTTTCCTCCAGCAGTCTAAGCCTACAGCAGCATAACTACAGTTATGACTCTGGACAATCTAGCCTTTAACATGGAGGCATAGTGGATGCAGAGCAAGGGAGAGCCGTCTTTACCAACGGTACACTCCACCTCCCTCTACTCCCCCAATTGTCCAGATCTGGGCTAACATCTGATTTTAACCATAGGCCCTATCAAATAAAAATGTTTTAAGCCTAGTCTTAAAAGTAGACAAAGTGTCTGCCTCACGGACTAAAGCTGGGAGCTGGTTCCACGAGAGAGGAGCCTGATAGCTAAAATATCTGCCTCCCATCCTATTTTTCGATATTCTGGGATTCACCAGTAAACCTGCAGTCTGAGAGCGAAGTGCTCAGTATGGAACGTATGGAACAATCAGATCACTGATGTATGATGGAGATTGATTATTAAGAGCTTTATATGTGAGAAGGAGGATCTTAAAATCTATTCTGAATTTAACAGGTAACCAATGTAGGGAAGCCAAGACAGGAGAGATATGATCTCTCTTTTTTATTCTCATTAGAACTCTAGCTGCAGCATTTTGGACAAGCTGAAGACTTTTAACTACATTCTGTGGACTTCCTGAGAGTAATGAATTACAGTAATCCAGTCTTGATGTAATAAATGCATGAATTAGTTTTTCAGCATCACTCCTGGAAAGGATGCATCTAATCTTAGCAATATTCCGAAGGTGGAAAAAGGAAATCCTGCAAACCTTTTTAACGAGAGGTTTGAATGACATGTCGAAGATAACACCAAGGTTCCTTACTTTGTTCTCGGAGATTAATTTAATGCGATTCAGGTCAGGTGATTGACTAAGCAATTTCCTTTAGTGAATTTCAGGTCCAAAGATGAGAACTTCAGTCGTGTCTTGATTTAAAAGCATAAAGTTTTGAGTTATCCAATTTGTTATGTTTTCAAGACAAGCCTGTAATCTAACTAACCAATTAGGTTAATCAGTGTTAATGGATAGATATAACTGAGTATCGTCAGCATAACAGTGGAAGTTTATCCCATGCTGTCTAATGATTTTACCAATTGGGAGCATATATATAGTTAAACGAATTGGTCCAAGCACTGAACCCTGTGGTACTCCACAAGTAACCCTGGAATATGAAGAAGATTTGTCATGTACATTTAAAAAATGAAATCTATCAGACAGGTAGGATTTAAACCAGCCTAGCGCTGTTCCTTTGATCCCTACAACATGATCAAGTCTTTCTTAAAGAACATTGTGATGAACTTTGTCAAAAGAAGAAGAAGAAAATATCATTTCTATAGCGCCTCTCACGATAAAAATCACGAGGCAATTCACAAAAAAAAAGTAAAAATATTAAAAAGCATTTAGAAAATGTTTAAAAATATATTTAAAATGAGCAAAAATATGCAATTGGGATTTAAAAGAAAAAATGTTAAGAAAGAGAGAGAGAGAGTGAATAGGAAAGAGGGAAATCAGTGGATGTGGAAAAGCAGCACTGAGATCTAACAAGACTAGAACAGACACAAGATTCTTACCTGAGGCCACGAGAATTTCCTTTGTAACTTTCACTAATGCAGTTTCAGTTTTAATGCATCAATAAAAGAACTATCAACTGTGACGATCTAGACATAACATTAATAAAAAATATAATAGAAAATAGCATCCATCCCTTCACTTATATATGTAATTTATCTTTCACAACAGGGACATTTCCAGATAACATGAAAATAGCAAAAGTCATACCAATTTACAAAAGTGGTGAAAAAAACACTTTTTCCAATTACAGACCAATATCCTTGTTGTCACAATTTTCAAAAGTATTAGAAAAACTATTTATTACTAGGCTAGATGAATTGCTGACAAAAGAAAAAAATATTAAATGATTGTCAATATGGTTTTAGAACTAATCATTCAACTTCCATGGCACTAATAGAACTTTCAGAAGAAATACCAGAAGCCATTGACAAAAAGAACCATTTCATAAGTATTTTTATTGATTTTAAAAAAGCGTCTGATGCAGTAGATCATGAAATTCCTCTTAAAAAACTTAGTAAATATGGTATTAAAGCAATGGTTCTAAAATGGTTAACAAGTTATTTGAATGATAGGAAAAAATATGTGCAATTAAATGGCATTAAATCAAATCTACGTGATATTGCTTGTGGGGTACCACAAGGGTCAGTACAGGGTCCGAAACTATTTATCATGCATATAAATGATATTGCTTCTATATCAAATATATTAAAATGTATTCCATTTGCAGATGACACTACTTTTTATCATGCAGGAGATAATATCAATTCAGATGATAGAAACAGTACAAACTGAGAGGAAAAAAATAAAATTATGGCTTGATGGGAATAAACTCTCATTAAACAATGATAAATCATGTTTCATGATATTTAGTAAAAGTAACTCAAATGATACAAGTCTATTAAATAGAGATTATATAAATATTACAAGAGTAAAAGAAGTAAAATTTTTGGAAGTTGTAATCGATGAGCATGTATCTTGGAAGCCACATATAAACAATGTGAAAACTGAAATAGCTAAAACAATTGCAATGTTACATAGAGTAAAATGGTCACTGGATGATAGCTCCCTATGTTTATTATATAATTCACTTATTGCACCATATTTGAACTATTGTATAGAAATCTGGGGCACAACATATAAAACTTATACAAATTCTATCTATATATTGCAAAAAAAAGCAATAAGAATTGTTACAAGGAGTAATTACTGAGATCCATCTAACGAATTATTTATAAAAACAAAAACATTAAAATTCTATGACCTAGTAGACTACAATATTTCTAAATTTATGTATAATGCAAACAAAAAAAACCCTCCCTAAAAATTTACTTAGAAGATTTATAAAAAGACAGAGTAAATATGAACTAAAAAGACATGAATTATTTACAATACCCAAACATAGAATAATTATAAAGGAGCGCTGTGTCTCTATATATGGAGTTAAAATATGGAATAAGTTAGGTAATGTAATCAAGGATGGGAAAATGATATTTACTTTCAAAAAAATAATTAAAAAGGAAATACTGGAATCATATACGTGCAAATCAATTATATAAAAAAATTAAAATAAATAAAGCTATAGAAGATGTGTGTAGGTATATGCATGTGTGCATGTATAAATCTGTATGTATGTATGTTTGTTTATGTAGTGGATACGTGTGTACATCTATATGTGTATGTATAGATGAAGTATGTGCGACCATATGAGTATGCGATGCACTTTAATGTATATATGCATGAATAGGTATATGTGCAAAAATCCTTTTGCTTTTTGAATTATTATTACTATTAATTGTTTCATTCTTCTTTACAAATTGAACTTAAGTCAGATAACCAGTCAAGCAATTACTTTGTATAGGCCAATTTATAATTATTGTTATTTCAGTGTAAAAATGTCATTTTAGTTAAAAAGGGGCAGATAACATAAGTTTTCTTCTTTCTGTTCCCTTTTCATTTTCTTGGTTTAAGAAACCTCATTTTATTTGTTAGTATTGTTTTTTTTTATTGTAATAAATGAAATAAAGAATAAAAATATATATGTCCACTAATATTTCTATTTATGCCTTTGTGAGCAGTGCAACACAAAACACCATGAAATAATTAGAGATGTTTTTTTACATGCAAAATTAAATCAGACTTTTGTGGCCCATCTGGACTTTTGACTTATTGACTCTTTGACCCTAATCTTAAAACATTTGGACACCCATGAACCAAGGCCAGGGGTCGGCAACCTGTTCCCATCAAAGAGCCATTAATACCCATTTCCCACAGTAAAGAAAACACTGGGAGCCACAGCAGCCGCGGCATTGTGGGCGGGGCCTACCCTCAGACAGCAGAGAGCTGCTTTAACCAATCACAACAGGTGACAGCAGCCAGTACCGGTCGCTCGTGTACATCAAAGTTATCTTTCATAAGAAGATAATCAATAAAACGATTCATATAAATGGATCCAGAAGTTGTAGCCCGTCTCTGCCTACAATATTTTGATATTTTTCACCGTCTTGGTGGTTTTACTGAGCAGGTGCCACTTTTGTCATACATTTCTTTTTAAAACATGTTTAGACTGTTCAGAATACAAATCCAGCCTCTGTCACGTTTGATTGTTGTAATTAAACTTTGTAGGTGGGGAAGGTCAGAAAATGATCGGTTTTTCCCTCATTTACAGTGACGGAGATACCGGCGCAGTGCGCCTGGCTCTGGTGTTAATCAAGTTAAATTATATCTCTTTGTAACAATTTTCACTAGAAAACAGAACAGTTAAAAGCAGGGCTTGTGTTGACCGGACAGTTCCCGTATTTGAACGATTATTTTGACGGAGAAAGAATAGAAAGGATTACCCTGACGCATGCAGACGAACTGACACTTTATTCGTTACGCACATCGCAGATGTAGCCAAATCACTCAAGAAATGAGTCCCATCTGAACATCTGAGCTGGACACTGCTCAGCGCAGCTCGCTGTCAGCGCGTACATAAGGTGCACAGCGAGCTGAAGATGTGGAGAGGGGCTTGGAGCGCGTCGCAGAACCAGAGCGCATGAGCCGCGGGTTGCCGACCCCCGAACGAAGCAAGCTTTAAAGTAACTTCTTAAACACTGGTGTTGCTGAGGAAACTGCCTGTCAGCTGATACTCATGACATGAATGACATTTTTACTGGGATTATCCTGTATTCTCCTCATCAAAACAGCTGTAGCTCCTTTCATCACACTCACCTCATCAAAAGCTGAGCGATCAGCCTGTCTCTTCTCGCCTTTTTTTCTGGTGTACAAACCTCACTCAGCTATTCTCAACAACACTTTTAAGGTGGACTCTCCTTCGATTGCTTTTTTTTGGGGGGGGGGGGGGGGGGAAATAAATAACTTCTGCTACTTCAGCATGAAATATGAACCAACCACACTTGGTGTGAAATGTGAAAGCACTTACTCATACAGGTATGTATATTTCCCAGTATTGAAAAGTGCTCAAATACAAGTGGTGATAATGGTTTTGGATTGAAAATGCAACATCCATGATCTTGTTTCTTTCGGTGTTCATTACACTATCTAATCTTACTTGAAACTGTTTCCTGTACAAAATTAAAGAAATGTTTCACACGACTCACATGGAAATTCACATTTTAGAATGAACTGTGCAGCCCTTTCAGCTCCTGACCATGTTCTAAAGGATCAATCAGTCAAAGAAAGACTCCCTTTTATACATCAGTGCGTGCAAGCAGCAAGGTGTTTAAAGCCCTCCTGCTTTCCAGTAAGCCAAACATCTAGCTGCCCAGCACACTGCCTGCCTATTATTAGAAAAAAGAGTTTTCTCCTTGTGTGTGCTGCTTCTCATTTGTACACTTCAAGAAAAGAATTGGCTTCAGAAGTTTAAAGTTAGACATGTAAAGTGTGTGCATGTGGAGCGTATGTAACAAGAGGATAATGACACAAAATTAGAGCTGCCAAACTCGACTAATGCTCACATCCAAGTGAGCTTTTCAGTGTGTGTAATCTGTGAATGAGTCAACCAGAGGGTGATTTCAGCAGCCGCCTTGTTCCCACACACGATGCTTCTCTAAAGCTCACCAGAATACTTGAACAAACTTTCAATCTTTTATTTTAAACGTTGCACCTGTGAGCTTCCTGAGAAAATTCCTGACGTCTGCTATGAGACAAGCCTCTCAGGCTCATAAATCAGGTTTGTGCATGCGGAGATCTTAATGTTCCAACAAGCCCAAGTCTACGCTTCCAGATCTGGCTAGTGTAATGTGGCCACTTACTGTGATGCCAGATGATCATTACCCACAAGCCCCCACAGCTCCCCCCACCTTGTCGCTGCTCATTAATATTTCTCTTCTGACTTTTTTTTATTTCAGGGATAAAACTGATGTGTGAATCAGTGGTAAAATATCTGGTTTTCTATTGTATTTGAAAAGGACTCTACATATGTAATTTAAAAGCAACTGCCTCTTCTCTTTGATCTGTCATGAACAGTTTGCTGTATCGATATTCTCAACAAGTATACTCATTAGTTTGAAACAACTTGTCTGCGTGTTCAGCAGCTGTACACGTCGACTGAATATTTCCCCGCATCATTATGTGTGCCTGCCCGAGGAAGCCGTCTCCCGCCTCGCAGTGGGAAAGATCACGAGCTGGGAGTTGAGCCCAAGCCTCCTTTCACGCTGGGAGGGGATTTGTTAATTAGCTTTTCCTCTGCCATGTCACAGCTAACTCTCACCTTCTCCGTCTAAACTGTAGAAACTTGTATTTCCAATCTTCTCTGTGACTGGTTCAGCCGCTCATGCTTTCCTTTTTTTCTTATTCTCACAACATTGCTTGGTTACGTTGTAACAGTGGGTGGTTTATGTGCACCTCATTAGTTCATTTTAACAATTTTCTTTTAGAGATTAAATTAATTGTTTAATGAAATGAACCTGTCAGATCCAAACTGTCTGTCAGATTAAATCTCATTGAATTTAATACCCAGGACTCCATCATGGATTAAATGACCTGTTTGGAAGCAGTACGTGTTAGAGTGGCCTTTATCACTTTAATAGCAGATGACAATAAGTGTGTGTGTGTGTGTGTGTGTGTGTGTGTGTGTGTGTGGGGGGGGGGGGTCCTGTAGCGTCAGTTTTACATTTATTGTTTTTGTTATTTTTTCTTAATAATCAAAGGCTGTTCTGAATTTTATTTTTGGGGATGTAAAAGTAAGACAAAGAAAATGCCATGCTTTCGTTCTTTTTAAACACAGAAACAGTTTTGTTTACCTGTTTTGTAGCTACAGTTTTGCCGACGGCTGCCTGCTTCTTCAGGCTGACGCTGATGGTGGCACGTCACTTCCTTCTCCGCCGGCAGCCGTCGGCGAAACTGTAGCTACAAAACAGGTAAACAAAACTGTTTCTGTGTTTAAAAAGAACGAAAGCATGGAATTAGAACCACGACACAGCAAGAACACACCTATATGGCAAGCCAAATGAGCATTTATTCTGATATGAGGATATCAGCCAGAATTGTCATGAACATGTAAGCCATTTCTGTCCACTAGTTAACTAGTTAGCCATGTTTGTGTCAACTAGTTAAATAGTGACAGCCTAAATGTCAACTAGTTAACTAGTAAGGCCTAAATTCTCTCTAGTTAACTAGTTAAAATGTTTCATATCTTACTAGTTAACTAGTATTGCTCAGTGTGTTCACTAGTTAACTAGTGGACAGATCAATGCCCACTAGTTAACTAGTTAAAACACATTTAGTTTTTACTAGTCAACTAGTAAGGTACAAAAACTCGTACTAGCTGACTACTGAATGTAAAAATCCCACTTGTTAACTTTGCCCAATTTGGCCAGCCGCTTGAGCATTAATTCTGATATCTTGTCAACAGGTCAACTAGTTAACTAGTGAGGGTCAAACTGTACACGCTAGTTAACTAGTGAACACATTTTGACCTTCACTAGTTAACTAGTTGACACAAAAATGGCTCATTAGTTAACTAGTAAAGGCCAAAATGCATACCAGTCAGCTAGTTGAAGGTATTTGTGTCTCACTAGTTAACTAGTCAGGGTCAAAATGAGCCCACCAGTTAACTAGTGGGAGACGGAAATGTTCACTAGTTAACTAGTGAACACATTTTGGCTTCACTAGTTAACTAGGTGACACAAAATGGCTCACTAGTTAACTAGTAAAGGCCAAAATGCATACCAGTCAGCTAGTTGAAGGTTTTTGTGTCTCACTAGTTAACTAGTGATGGCCAAAATGTGCACACCAGTTAACTAGTGACAGAAGAAATGCCCACTAGTTGACTAGTGAACACATTTTGGCTTCCTAGTTAACTAGGTGACACAAAAATGGCTCACTAGTTAACTAGTAAGGGCTAAAATGCATACCAGTCAGCTAGTTGAAGGTTTTTGTGTCTCACTAGTTAACTAGTGACAGTTCAAAGTGTCCACATGTTCACTAGTGAAGGCAAAACTCCTAACTAGTTAAGTAGTTGGAGTAGGGCAGTGCCACTAGTTAACTAGTGAACCATTAATGACTCACTAGCTAGCTAGTTGATTGTAGCAGGCTCACTAGTTACCTAGTTGATGCATCCATTGTCCAAACTAGTTAACTAGTGAGGACATAAATGTATACTAGTAAACTAGTTCAAGCCTACATTCACACTAGCTAGCTAGTTGCACAGAATTCTAATTAGGAGGCAGAGAATTTCTCAAATTGAGGCTTTCTATTGGCTCACTATGTTAAAATAAAATATGACAACCAATCACAGTGCGGAATTTTGCAAAATCCCACCCCAAACATTTGCATGCGGCACACAAGTTAACATGCTGGCCAGAGGAACCTCAGCTAGTAAACTAGTAGTGGCTTCAGTGTGACACTTACATGTAAACTTGTGAAGGCGGAACTGCTCACTAGTTAACTAGAGAGGGTACAAATGTCCACTAGTTAACTAGTGAGGTGCAAAATAAGTGTCACTAGTTCACTAGTGGGCCCCAAAACGCCCACAAGTTAACTAGTAAGGTGTGGATATGCTCACTAGTTAACTAGTGAGGTGCAGATTTGCTCACTAGTTAACTAGTGCACCATTAAGCGCCCACTAGTTAACTAGTAAGGTGCAAAAAAGCATCACTAGTTAACTAGTAAGGTGCAGATATGCTCACTAGTTAACTAGTGGGCCCCAAAACGCCAACTAGTTAACTAGTAGGGTGCGGATTTGCTCACTAGTTAACTAGTGAGGCGCAGATATGCTCACTAGTTAACTAGTGACGTGCGGATTTGCTTACTAGTTAACTAGTGAGGCGCAGATATGCTCACTAGTTAACTAGTGAGGTGCGGATTTGCTCACTAGTTAACTAGTGAGGCGCGGATTTGCTCACTAGTTAACTAGTGAGGTGCGGATTTGCTCACTAGTTAACTAGTGAGGTGCAGATATGCTCACTAGTTAACTAGTGAGGTGCGGATTTGCTCACTAGTTAACTAGTGAGGTGCAGATATGCTCACTAGTTAACTAGTGAGCATATCTGCACCTCACTAGTACCTCACTAGTTAACTAGTGAGCATATCTGCACCTCACTAGTTAACTAGTGAGGTGCGGATTTGCTCACTAGTTAACTAGTTGCATCTAAAAACACATACAAGCTGACCATTTTTGTCCACTAGTTAACTAGTGGAACAATTGAAATTTCACCAGTTTACATGTGTGGGAGTGCAGCAGCTCACTAGTTAACTAGTGCCTGAAACACAAATTATGCATATTCTAATGAGAAGGCGGGCAGAAGACTCCTGTTGGGTATAAGAATCCCACCCAGTCTAAAACGTATGTGCTGTGGCCTCACAATCTGATGGGTGTCCCTGAGCGCCAAGGCTTGCACTCATTAGTCATGGTTTGACACCTACTGGTTGGTCGTTGCGGCGGGTTCGAATCCCGCAGATGGCATTCCGCAATTGCTGTAACATTATTTATTTTCTCTTTGTGTTGTAATGTTCAAAGTTTTATTGTTTTACTGCTTTTATTCCCCCCTCCCAAATCAAGTAAAGCACCTCGTTTGGTGTCGTGTAAGGGAGATCAGTTGGCGAGTTCAAGTCCCATTGAGGAGAATTGGAATTTAGTGTGCCAGTAATTTTATTGTAGTTCATTTTTGTTTGGTATTGAAAGTTTGGTATTGAAAAAGGCTATATTAAAAATAATTATTGATATATATATATATATATATATATATATATATATATATATATATATATATCTCCATCCATCCATCTTCCCAAGAAATAGATCAAATGACACTGAGGGAAAAAACTGTGGTTATTTTGGAGAGGGTGCTGGCTGCAAAACCACAAAGGCGGAGCTGCACCCCGCCCATTCACGCAAACTCAGCCTAGCCCACTGACTTCCGTTTTTGTTTTCAACTTTATCGCAAACTGACCTGACCCACATGAATTACGGCTGTTACTAGTTTACAGTCGTTAATGCTATGTTCTATACTCCAATTAAACAAGATAAATATAACTTGCTACATGACAAAGACTGAATATATCTCGAAATGAAAAGGTTTCTTTTAACGAATATCTGCCTACAGCTGGTCTAATAAAAGTGGTGTACAACAGCACTTCAGTCTATTGAATGGCCTCTGGTAGTCTAGTGGTAAAATCGTCTGAGTTGGTTTTTGCTTTCCCCTCAGCTGATGCTGGTTCGATTCTCGGTGGGGTCATCAGCAGTCTATTTAGCCACATTCAATTTGTTTATATTTTAGTTGTAATGTTTCTTTTCAGCAAAATATTTATGTCGCTAAAAGTTCTTTGAATTTGGTCGTTCCTAAACAGCATTTTAGTTGAAACTCTGCTCACAAATGGACTCACACTGGCTAAATAAACGAATAAATAAATAAATAAACACATTATATGTTAAACGGTATACCAGTAAATTGTTGTAAACATAGTACTGGCAAGTGTAGCTAGAAATGAAGAAAAGAGGTTGTAAACTACCTAAAACTTACACTACTGGGAGGCGAAACAGCATGTCAACCTGACTCCATAACCACTACACCACCACATCTGTTATAAATCAAGTGGCGTTACATGTAATTGTGCTGCCCAGTGTGTCTCTGAGATGGGATGTATGGTTTATTGGCGGTGTCTCAGTAGAAGTCATTTCAGAAATAATTTGTCAGAAAATTCACAGAATATCCAGATTTGAGAACCAAGACCAGACCCGCTTCGGGGGAGGAGACCAAATTGAAGCTGAGATGGGAGGAAAATGCATGAATGAGGCTAAAAATGGCTTTGGCGTGTTTCTTATGAGGAAATGACAATATAACATGATTAAAAGTTCCAAAAGTTAGATTTTTAATTATATGGAACCTTTACAAAAACTGTTCAATTAACTTCTCAACTCCGTCCTCAATCTCGCATTTTTTAGCTACAACACCCTCTTTGGTTCCAGAATGCTATCAAGTCTGACAACTGGAAGGAATTAGACTGACTCTAATGGAATGGGCGGGGCTGATTCTGGAATGGGCGGGGCTGACTCTGGTGCAGCTCCACCTTCTGGTGCAGCTCCGCCTTTGTGGTTCTGCAGCAAGCACCACTTGTTATTTTGAGCTAGTACCAGAAGACAGTGTAACCTTTTTTAGTTCTCTCCAGTCAAAACAAAACTTTAGACTTTTTTCTTTTTTAAATTTAACAGGGAACAGCAATCAATTGAACAGGGAACTGCAACCAGTAGTCACACAACAAAATAAAATCACACAAACAAAATAAAGTTACTCTCCTTTTTTCTTGGTGTCTGAAAAGGGCAGGGAAAACCATCAGACTCCAGTCACCCATCGAATGGACTCTTCACCCTCCTGCCCTCTGGGAAGCGCTACAGGAGCCTATGGACTAAGACTACCAGGTCCCGAAACAGTTTCTTCCCCACAGCTGTCAGACTCCTAAACTCTGCCTGCTGACATAACACCCCAAACCAGCAGCACCCTACATAAACTCTGTAGAAACAAGAAAGCCCTGGAAATCGATGCAGAGCGTCGCGGGATATGCCTGACTGGTCATATATATTACCTCTCATGACACTGACCTCTGACCCTATGAACTTGTGTATGTGATGAGTTTATTTACCTTTGATAGGGAGTTATGACCTCTGATTTTGTCAAAATCCTTCAACCCGTTCAGGAGATATTGCACACAAAAGCCAAATTTTCATATATACGGCCTCACACAACCTTGACCTTTGACCCTATGAGGTTTTGTACCTCATGAGTTTATTTACCTTAGATAGGGAGTTCTCACCTGCGATTTGGTCAAAGTATTTCAACCTGTTCAGAAGATATTGCACACAAAAACCAATTTTTCATATATACGGCCTCACACGACCTTTACCTTTGACCCTATGAGGTTGTGACCTGATCAGTTTATCTACCTTTGATAGGGAGCTATCACCTCTGATTTGGTCAAAATCATTCAACCCGTTCAGGCAATTTTTGATATATATATGACCTCACACAACCTTGACCTTTGACCCTATTACATTGTGTTCCTAATCAGTTCATGTACCCTTCATAGTAATAAAATACACAGGCGAGGGTCCGACTCTCTGGAGGACGCCATGTTGGATTCTATGTTTATTTAGCTGTATTTATGGTTTTGCTGGTGGTTTTTGACTCCTTTGAAAACTGTGCAACAACACTCTTCTTCTTCTTTTTCTCGTGTGTTATTTGGCGGATGGCACTCAACATAAAAAGATGCATTTCTCAAACAATTAATGTATTGGAGCGTGAACCTGAGTCATTAATCTCATATCCTAATTTGAGAGTTACAGCTAGAGTCCAGAGAGTTTTGTTGGCTTTATGAGCATTAGTTAGTAAGGTCCTCACTTGAACAAAAAATACAGCTTGTTTGCAGTGACTTTGGTATTTACTACCCCCTATTGCCAGAAATCTACACACTTTCCCTTTAAGCGCGTTGTCTCTTTAAGACTGGTCCTGGGTGACATTGGAGTTTACAGCGAGGCCGTAGAAATTCTCTGTCTGGATATTTATTGTGGAGATTAATGGACTAAAATGGGTTGCTGCACCGTGACTGTCTTCTCCTTTTTTTGGAGAGTAAAAACTATATTTTGGTTTTTAAATGCTGCCGCTGCACCGTATTAAGAAATGATATTACTGGTTGGTTCGAAATGGGTTGAAATGTTCACATTTCTTCTTTGCTTTACATGCTGATCACTAAAGCGTGCTTTAATTAATATTGCGTTTTCGTAAAACGTAAGAGCAAACAAGGGGGATTTTAATTGACAAAAATAATAAAATCAGCACATTTCCAAGCCAACTGCGGTTAACATTGGCACGTCGGCTTGAAAAATATCTCCTTTTTGCCGTAAATAACACACATTTCATAGCTGTTGTGGGTTATTTATGTGTTCATCAGTGCTTGAGAACTGTAACTTTGGGGAGCGGGTCGTAATTGTGGGCTTTTAATGCGGTGCTGTCTGTGGCGAGGTGTTGGTAGGGTCTGATCGGAGCTGCAGCCAGAGCGTTTTGCCCGACCAGCGGCTGCTGGGAGCTGGTCCACGGTGAAGCAGCCCACGCAGCCGAACGAGGGCTTCCCGGCTAAGAGCTGACCGCAGCGGCCCCGACGACCGCGGGCCAGCGACCCGAGAAATAACATGGGGAGTCCTGCTGCTGCCTGCTGTTGTTTGTTTTCCGTAGTAAATACCTGAATATGCAGAGACTCAACAGGTCATTCAGTTGTGTGGTATCATTCAGATGATCAAATGAAATGTTGCAACATTAATATCAGTTTACCTGATCTTGATCAATAATCACATTGATGAATTGGTGCATGAATAACTACAAACCCTGCTTCCTGCAGCAGCTTTTTCTGCTCTAGATTTATGATCTGCTATTTGTATATTTCAACGAAAAAGACGGAAATGGCATTAATTATTTAGATTTATTTGTGGATTTTTTTGTCGATGTTAACCCTGTTGTGTCTCAGTTCATGAAGCTGTTTTCAATGTTTCCCGCGATGCGAGCAGCTGATTGTGCAGCAGATGGCCGCGGACATGATCAATTTCGAAGTGCTAGTTCTGGATCAAGAGAAAGCCTGCTGTGCTGTGCCGATGATTTTATTTTGCGAGGATGGATTGAGGAAGGGGGACACACATGCTTAAATATCGACTGTCGGCAATAATCAGATTCATACTCATAAAATACTTGTTAACATGTTTTGTGTGTGTGTGTGTGTGTGTGTGTGTGTGTGTGTGTGTGTGTGTGTAACTCTGCCCACTAATCCGTTACGTATTTTGTTTCTTATTGACATAAATACAAAAATTATGCAAAAGAAAAGAAGTGAAATAATGTACACAACTAAAGTGTATGATCCAGTATTGAACCCACGACCTTCACCATTGCAGGCGAACACGTTAGTCACTAGACCACCGGCACTAGGTGCTACATCTCCTCGCAAATTCATACCTTTAAAACACTATGAGTGCTGGAGGCTTTACAGCAACGTATGTAAAATAGAGCCTTTTTTATTATTATAAACTTGTCGCTTCCGTACAAATGTGAAACAATATATCTGACGGAGATTTCTGCGGAGTTTCTGCACTTTCCTGTCAACAGAAACAGACATGCTGTCTGCCGCTGCCTTCCGCCTCCAGGCTTTTTCAGACTAATAACCGAAAACTAAAGACTGCACACGTTAACTGAACAAAGATTACAGCAATACACCACAACTTTCTCGCTACAAATATCGTCAAAACATATTTATGTGCTCAAACGATCTTAGTTTATCAAATTTTCTCTTAGAACAGCCTGAACAGAGTCCGCCATACTTTCTCTGTTTCTCAGTCCTACATGGACCAATCACATAGCTGTTCTGCATTTCTTCATTTGCATGTAAAGGCCGGATTTGCTCACTAGCTAACTAGTGAGCAGTACAGCGGTCGAACTAGTTAACATGTTACACAGAATGCCAGCCAAGTGTGTATTTATTCAAATTCCACAAATTTACTAGTTTTAGGGGCATTTTTCTGCAGCTAGTTAACTAGTGACAGTGTTTTGTGTTCACTACTTAACATGTAAGGCTCAGTTTGCCCTCTATAAGCTAGTGAGAAAAAATTATAATGCAGATATGCTCACTAGTTAACTAGTGAGTGCTTCCTGTCCCATTACAAGTGAACTAGAAAGGCCAAATATGTCAACTAGTTAACTAGTGAAGGTAAATTTGTCACTAGTTAACTAGTAAGAACACATTTTTACATAACAAGTAAACTAGATTGCTCCAAAAACAGCAACTAGTGTGCGTCTTGTGCGCACTAGTTAACTAGTGAGCATATCTGCACCTCACTAGTTAACTAGTGAGCATATCTGCACCTCACTAGTTAACTAGTGAGCAAATCCGCACCTCACTAGTTAACTAGTGAGCAAATCTGCACCTCACTAGTTAACTAGTGAGCAAATCCACACCTCACTAGTTAACTAGTGAGCAAATCCGCACTTCACTAGTTAACTAGTGAGCAAATCCGCGCCTCACTAGTTAGCTAGTAAGCAAATCCGCACTTCACTAGTTAACTAGTGAGCATATCTGTGCCTCACTAGTTAACTAGTGAGCAAATCCGCACCCTACTAGTTAACTAGTTGGCGTTTTGGGGCCCACTAGTTAACTAGTGAGCATATCTGCACTTTACAAGTTAACTAGTGATGCTTTTTTGCACCTTACTAGTTAACTAGTGGGTGCTTTAGGGCACACTAGTTAACTAGTGAGCAAATCTGCACCTCACTAGTTAACTAGTGAGCAAATCCGCACATCACTAGTTAACTAGTGAGCATATCTGTGCCTCACTAGTTAACTAGTGAGCAAATCCGCACCCTACTAGTTAACATGTTGACATTTTGGGGCCCACTAGTTAACTAGTGAGCATATCTGCACTTTACAAGTTAACTAGTGATGCTTTTTTGCACCTTACTAGTTAACTAGTGGGCGCTTTAGGGCGCACTAGTTAACTAGTGAGCAAATCTGCACCTCACTAGTTAACTAGTGAGCATATCCGCACCTTACTAGTTAACTTGTGGGCGATTTGGGGCCCACTAGTGAACTAGTGACACTTATTTTGCACCTCACTAGTTAACTAGTGGACATTTGTACCCTCTCTAGTTAACTAGTGAGCAGTTCTGCCTTCACAAGTTTACATGTAAGTGTCACACTGAAGCCACTACTAGTTCACTAGCTGAGGTTCCTCTGGCCAGCATGTTAACTTGTGTGCCGCATGCAAATGTTTGGGGTGGGATTTTACGAAATTCCGCACTGTGATTGGTTGTCATATTTTATTTTGACACAGGGAGCCAATAGAGAGTCTTAATTTGAGAAATTCTCCGCCTCCTAATTAGAATTCTGCACAACTAGCTAGCTAGTGTGAATGTAGACTTGAACTAGTTTACTAGTATACATTTATGTCCTCACTAGTTAACTAGTTTGGACAATGGATGCATCAACTAGGTAACTAGTGAGCCTGCTGCCATCAACTAGCTAGCTAGTGAGCCATTAATGGTTCACTAGTTAACTAGTGGCACTGACCTACTCCAACTAGTTAACTAGTTAGGAGTTAAGCCTTCACTAGTTAACTAGTGTGCACATTTTGGCCATCAATAGTTAACTAGTGAGACACAAAAAACCTTCAACTAGCTGACTGGTATGCACTTTGGCCTTTACTAGTTAACTAGTGAGCCATTTATGTGACAACTAGTTAACTAGTGAAGCCAAAATGTGTTCACTAGTTAACTAGTGCACATTTATGTCTACCACAAGTTAACTAGTGTGCACATTTTGGCCATCACTAGTTAACTAGTGAGACACAAAAACCTTCAACTAGCTGACTGGTATGCATTTTGGTCTTTACTAGTTAACTAGTGAGCCATTTATGTGTCAACTAGTTAACTAGTGAAGCCAAAATATGTTCACTAGTTAACTAGTGCGCATTTATCTCTACCACAAGTTAACTAGTGTGCACATTTTGACCCTCACTAGTTAACTAGTGAGACAAATACCTTCAAGTAGCTGACTGCTATGCATTTCTGCTTTTACTAGTTAACTAGTGAGCAGTTTTTGTGTCAACTAGTTAACTACTGAAGCCTAAATGTGTTCACTAGTTAACTAGTGCGCATTTCTGCTGTCACTAGTTAACTAGTGGGCACATTTTCACCCTCGATATTTAACTAGTTGACACAAACATGTCTAACTAGTTAACTAGTGGACAGAAATGGCTTACATGTTCATGACAATTCTGGCTGATATCCTGATATCAGAATAAATGCTCATTTGGCTTGCCATACACCTAAGATGTTCAAAGACAAAAAGGTTTTTTTGGCTTTACTGCCATCTTGTTTACATCAATAATGTTTAGTTCACCAATTAATGAGAGGCAGAAACCTATTGCCAGAACAGCATTTATGGAAAGCTATGGGACTTTTGTGTAACTAAGTGCATGTGCCCTACTTTAATATTGCATGTGACATCTGTGCTAAGGGATCCTGAACTGGAGTGAGGAAATCTGCAGCTGTCTCACAAAGCTCATCAAATGCTGCTTATACAGCAGACAGGCACAAGTAAATCAATGTTAATCAATCACGTCTCACTGTAATTCTCATACGGCCACTGTAGCTTCGTCGCTGTTAAACAATTAACTCAGCCAGGAGTGATCGGTGCGCTGACTGCCATGATTAATGGGTCTGTATAATGGGAGGGGGTCTAGTGAATTCAGCTATGGATGTTAATTAATTAGAGGATGAGTTTACAGTGAGTTTAAGTTACGGATCTGTTGGTGTCTACTAGCAGGGCTCAGAATAGCTTGTAATGACATCAGCGGTACCAAGAGTTCATTTACAATATGATACATTTATTTATCTACAACATGCACACATCACTGATATATAAGAACTAAACACATGAATGTCATCTGCAAGTTCAAGCAGAAACAAACAAGCACCTCTAGTGGCCGGATGCTGAGCTACTTTGACATTCCATTCCTGTGTTTATCCTCCTCCTCTTTTCCTCTCAGTCCTTCCTTCTACCCTATCTTGTTCCTAGTCGTGTGTCTTTCTGCTTTACGTATTTGACCAAATCACCTTCTATACATGACTATTGTCTATAAAGTGTAAATAAGTACATGACAATTACTAACCAAGTAAAGTTTCTCTCTAAATGTGGTTCGGAGGTTGTCCGGTTTCCGTATCAGTTCCGGACGGAATGCCATTCACACAGACTGCAATTCATGTTCTGAATGTCTCCAGATACCTGCTCCCACAAGAGCACCATATGAGTACAAATTGGACATAATTCATTTAAAAATGTATCTGTAACAATACTGTGTACTAGTATAGACTGTGAACTGATTTCCCTGTCATTATAATAAAACAAAATCGGCAAAAATTATACAACACAGGTTTTATTTAGAAAGAAACAGAATGTAATCAGCCGGACTGGATACTCTTGACCCTTTCATTTTGAAAATAGCAGCACGTGTTATTTCTGCACTTATTACCCATCTATTTAATCTGTCCATACAAACTGGTGCATTTCCTCAGGACTGGAAATTTGCATCTGTTACTCAACTCTTTAAAGTGGGAGATCATTCAGACCAAAGCTGTTATAGACCTATCTCTATCTTGCCTTGCCTCTCTAAAGTCATTGAAAGGTTAGTCAACAAACAGCTAACTCACTATCCATGCTTTCGTTCTTTTTTAAACACAGAAACAGAGACGGAAGGAAGTGACGCGCCACCATCAGCGTCAGCCTGAAGAAGCCGGCAGCTGTCGGCGAAACTGTAGCTACAAACAGGTAAACAAAACTGTTTCTGTGTTTAAAAAAGAACGAAAGCATGGATTTACAAAGACACAGCAAGAACACACCTAAGAAGCTAACTCACTATCTGGATCGAGGAGTATTATTACCCCCATGCAGTCTGGCTTCAGAACTGGCCATGGATGTGTCTCTGCAACACTTAAATTGCAAAATGACATCATTGGCAATGAGGAATATTGTGTAGCTGTGTTTGTTGACTTGGCTAAAGCCTTTGCGCAAACAGTGAGAATAGACGTTTACCAATCTGCTCCTCTACCTCTATCTATCGGTGTTCCTCAAGGGATGATACTGGTCCCAGCCTTATTCAAAATATATATTAATAACATTGTTCATGCTGTTGACAGTTCTCATGTACATTTATATACAGATGACACCATTTTATATGCATGCAGTTCTTCCTTGACAAAACATTTGTCCTCCTTGCAGCACAACTTTGTCTTCAACAGGCCTTCTCCAACATTCATCTTCATTTAAACACAAGTAAAACAAAGTTCATGATCATCAACTGTATTTTACTGCAATCAACTTTCCACCCTAGTATTGTTTCCCTGGATGGTACAGAACTACAACTTTTCTGTTCTTTAAGTATCTGGATATCTGGCTTGACAGCACACTTTCATTTGACATTCACATCAATTCATTATTTTCTAATGTCAAGACAAAAATTGGGGTTCTATGCCACAACAGGTCATCCTTTAATCATTCTGCAAAGCAAACCTTGCTCAAAATGACAATCCTTCCTATCTTAGATTACAGTGACATCATTTATAGGACTGCTTCCAAAAACTTCTTCATAAACTCGATGTCATTTATCACTCAGCAATCGGTTTCGTCACTGGTGCCTCTTTCAATACTCATTGTGATCTGTACTCGCTCGTTTACTGGCCATCACTCCATTCCTGCAGGTTTTTACACTGGTATCAATCATATACAAAACATTCATCAGTAGAACCCCGTCATATCTTTGCTCATTACTCATCACTTCCAACAAGCAGCATAATTTACGTTCCAGTAACTTAATCTCTATGGTTATTCTCAAAGCTCACACCTCCTTTGGTCACTCCTCATTCCACACAGATAAGCAATCAATGATGAACAAGAGTCTGCTTCTAGACCTGCAGAAAAGGGACACACAACAATACAACAGGAGCAAGCTATCAATGCGTCAACCTGATGAGGAAATATATAATCAACATTGTTTTACTGAACAATCACACGATAATAAATCACAGTGCATTTAGTGCCCACCACAGCCTTAAGACATGTGTTGAACGTGTCCAAGTCCATACTTATGAGAGCACCATGTGAGCACTTGTGTGTGTACATGTGCTTGTATATGTAAGGTTTCTCTAAAGGAGCGTCCAATAGAGAGTGTGAGGGGCCACAGATCTGCCCCTCCCTCCCAAAGATGTGTAGGAGATGGAGGGGGCTCCAAGTCCCAGAGATCCAGGAGCTGCCCCAGAGCACAGGGATCCCAGGGAGACTGCAACCAGAAAAGCCCATGTCCCCCTCGAGAGGCGCAGAGGATTGCCCCGGGGGGCCACAACCAGCAGCCGGCAGAGCCCTGGGAGATATCAGCGGCAAGCCCACAGGCCCACCCGCAGCCTCCCACCCACTAGCCAGCCGAGCATGGAACCCAGCGACCCAGGACCCAGGTGTGACCATCACCGCCGGGGACCCAGCTGAGTCCAGGGGCTCAGACCCTACCAGGCAGCCACCGGGATTTATCAGGCAGATGCCAAATATCTTAAACTCCCTGACCCGGGAGCCGCGAACACTCAGACAGACCAAGTCGCCACACTCCATACCAAGTGTGGCAGGGGGAGGGGAGACGAAGATGTATAGCATCAAAAGAAGTCCCAGAAGAGGGGAGGGGTCAAAGGCTCTAACTGACATATACAGTCATACACAGACACAGTCACACACTCCCTCCCTCATGCTCACACATACACATACAACCAAAGACTTACAAAAATGCACGCCATGCTCGCCATACACACCCTATTTACTCTGGTCCCGGTACTGTTGTACAAAGGGTACAACCATCACCGGTTCCCAGAGTTCGACCCTTTCTGCTGGGGTGCCGATGAGCAGGCTCCCCCGCCCAACGCTGAGCAAAGCAACCCACCACCCCAGACCCCAACCAGACGGCCAGATCGTCTTTGAAAATGAGAATGAGTTCTCAAACGATTCATCTGGATAAATAAAGGTTAAATCAAATGTACCTCACTGAAACGTCTCACAACATGATGATCAGTATGCTGAGTCCAGAAACAAAATAGACTCCATGGAGAAACTTTTTGAAGCTCTGCATCCTGATCTGCACTGCACCTTAACTGGTGTGAATGCTCTGATTGGACTAAACAATGTTCCATCTTAGCGGTTGCCGCGCAGATTTGTGTCTATTCAGCTCTGTGGGAATGCAACTAAAGGTCGATGGATATTATCTGATCTGTCATTTCTCCTGTTGTTTCTTTCTTCCTGTAGCTCAGGTTGAGTTGTGGGCAATGTTCTGGCAGTAAAATGCTGCCACCTTAAGAGAATGTTTCTGTCCCTTTGTTTTTAACTAAACACATTAGTGGTGCACATTGGAATTAATCTTTCATCTGCTACTTAAACTGGACTGCAGCCCCAGTCCCACGCCAAATTGTTGAATCCCACAAATAATTTTGGATCAATTCTCTAAAAAGAGTGACTCAGCTTTCAAATGCCTCTTACCCAAGACTATGAAACCTTTGGTGTCAAAGTGAGTATTTTTCTGAAGGTCTTCTCCATGGTGCCCACACTCACATGAAAATTCACCATACCTGCCCACTCTCAACCACCACTACTCTTCTTCTTGGGTTATATCATCCTTCTCTTCCCTTGAAGCTTGAAACTAAACAAAATATGACTCTTGATGCCATAATTTCTGCATGTTTACCTCACAAACTTGTTTTTATTCATCTACTTTCTGCCAGCCTTTGTGTCAGCCCCTTGGAGTCCGTGGCTAAAAATAATTCTGTTGCCAATTTATTGCAGCCCTGTGCTGAGACCCCACTTTTGCTTGTGGATAAGAAATGTTTACCCACAAGAATGCTTTTCCAGTTGCAGATGCTGTCAGAGAACCTGATAATTGCTGCCTGTGATGCCGTATTCTTGATATGAAAGCCTTGTGACGTTTGATTGGTAGTGCTGCTCTGTTGGTATTAGATTTACTAGTAATTGTGTGATAGTAAAGCAGAAAAAGTTTCTGAAAGTGGTTACCAAGAAGACTGAAAAATGGGAAGGTTGCAGCCAAATTGCTGTGTCCCAAAGATGAAGTGACTCACGATGAGATTGCAGCACCTCCTACACACAGTTGTCCAGGACTGATAATAGGACATCACGATTAAAACATGTTTCATCCCCACCATTGTTTTTGTTTTGTTTTTGCAATCTGACATGTTCTGTTTTCTCTCGTTAAATTTAGGCATGCATTGGCAGCATGATTTTCCAGGTTCTCGGATCAACATTACTTTGCCTTGAGACATGAAATGGATTTTATATCAAAATAACCAACATCTCATTTCTGTAATCTTAAATATCAGCTGTCACATCTAACTGTAATGAGTGAGACTGTCTTTTTTTCTTTTTTGGTGGAACAGAGCACCATGAAGTCAATACGTCTTGCTCTGACTTCATATCCTTTTGCATCCAGCCTCAGTTCATTGGCACCTTGAAAACCCAGTTTTACACATTTGCATCAGTTCCGTGCAAGATTGGCTATCACATTAGTTTCATCAGCGACACTTTCCAGAAAAGGAAAAAGATGGATTACATTTTGATACAACATCAATACATTAGAAAGGCAATCCAACAATGAGATAATTATGGTAAACAATGTCGTCTTGTTTTAGCTCCAACTGAAAGTTTATTTCAATGATGATCTGAGAAGGTATGCACCCTTGAACTCTAGATTATCAGGTTCCTACTCCAATGATGTTATGCATATTAAAATTATGTTAAATCTAAATGATCTTGCTGGGCCACAATGCATACAACTGTACAAAAACACAGACACTTGACTATAGCAGATAGATGACTGCAGAGTTTCCAGCATTTTACTGTAAATTTACAGCTATAGTTCTGTAATCACTTATAAAATATTTTGTGTGTAGAAAGAGTTAATTGAGTTGCAGCGAGTGAACAAACATACAATATAAATATATACAACACACATACTCACAATTATAGATGCTGTTGTATAGCTCACTAGTGTGCCCCCTCTCCTCAGATATTCAATCTGCTAACACACACACACACACACACACACACACACACACACACACACACACACACACACACACACACACACACACACACACACAAACACACAAACACACACACACACACACAACACACACACACACACACACACACACACACACACACACACACACACACACACACACACACACACACACACACACACACACACACACACACACACACACTGCTCGGATGGAGAAAATGCAGCTGACATGATATCAGATTCACAGCCTAATTATTGTCTGTTGCTGATGCCTGCCCATGAAACTTTGTAACCATTCAGCAAGCGGTTAGTGTTGGCCTATTCATCGGGTGGTTTTAACACTGGAATGATGTTGATTTGAAGAAGTAATCCCCCTAAAAACCGACTCTGGTACTGGTGGAGGTTGAACAAGCATTCAGGCGATGGTCTTGCAGTTGGTGGCAGGAGGAGCAGCATATTCTTGTAATCTCTTCTCTGGTGGCTTGAGGTCCATGTTACGAGCCCTGAGTTCCCCAGCGCCCGGCTTCTACTCCGCTCCATTTCAGCACCATGGTCAGCACCCTGGAGAGCGCCCGGCCACACTCACGCAGCTGAGTCACATTGGGAAATCCCCCGGCTGAAGCAGATAAAATCACCACTGCACAGAACGGGGAAGGAGGACTGAAGGAGAGGACTGGAGAGGAGGACAGGAGAGGATTGTTCAGAGAGAGACTTGTGTTTGGGAACTGTAGAATGCATAGTTGCGCCCGGATGGTTTAAGTTTCCACATGCATGGGAAAACCTTTAGGTTTTGAAACTTGGTTTTCCCTTGCTCTTGACTGAGCTTTTGTTTGTGTGAGTGAGTTAGTTCACCAGTGGACTTTTTGGGTAAGGCCTCCGGGCAAGCTTCTTTTGTTCCTGGTTTCCTTTTTGGAACCAGAGAGTTTTAGTTCTCATTCTAGTGCTCTTTAAGTTATTAAAGTCCTCAGTTTTGTTTCCGCAGCTTAGATTAAAACTCCCTTTGTTTATTAACCAGGTTTTCTCCCTTTGGGACGCTTTTTGTTAATAAAAATTACTTCTTTGGTTGTGACTTGGTGTCAGACCATCTATCATTCATGCTCATGTTTCTGTGTTAGGCCTCCCAGGATCCTAGACCAGGTTGAGGTCGTAACAGTCCATAAACAGAATGAGAAAACCAGAGAAGATACATTAAACATGGCCCAACAAAATGTTATTTTCACAAATGTCAAGCAATTTTTAGCATCAAGTATTTACCCACACCTTAGACTCCCTAGGAAAGCAGAGAAGAGGAGCATGGCAGAAGATCCAGCTGCAGGTTGTCTCAAATACTTTAGGAGTGAGTCTAAACTGGTGTAACAAACAAGCATATTACCCACATTGTTTAAACTGTTGTATTTCTCCATTATTATGTAAATTGTGACATTTTTCACACTACGGAAATGATAAATTCCTGTAAGCTTATGTCTCAGTGTGCACACCTCGCTGTATAAACATAAACATAACCGATACAACATTACATAATGTGTGACTTACATGTATCTTTCCTCATTATTATGTATCATGTGCTTAACATTACGAGTTTGCACCATTAGATTTAACACTAATTTACATTTTCTAGAATCACCTATTAAACAAACACATAGTCTAATTGTTTTAATACAACAAAGACTAGAGCAGACTGTAGCCATCAGCGGCATGTCTGGAAAAATGATCTTTCCTGGATGCCAAGAGTATACAAAGTTAAAATCACATTTTCCTATTATTTATTTTCATATAATAAAGGTGGATATAATCAAACAGCACTGTATTACCCAATTGGTAAAATTAGTAGACAGCATGGGATAAACTTCCACTGTTATGCTGACGATACTCAGTTATATCTATCCATTAACCCTGATTAACCTAATCAGTTAGTTAGATTACAGGCTTGTCTTGAAGACATAAAAAAATGGATGACTCAAAACTTTCTTTTAAATCAAGACAAGACTGAAGTTCTCATCTTTGGACCTGAAATTCAGAAAAGGAAATTGCTTAGTCAATCACCTGACCTGAATGGCATTAAATTAGTCTCCAAGAACAAAGTAAGGAACCTTGGTGTTATCTTTGACCAGGACATGTCATTCAAATCCCACGTTAAACAGGTTTGTAGTATTTCCTTTTTCCACCTTCTGAATATTGCTAAGATTAGAAGCGTCCTTTCCAGGAGTGATGCTGAAAAACTAGTTCATGCATTTATTACATCAAGACTGGATTACTGTAATTCATTACTCTCAGGAAGTCCACAGAATGTAGTTAAAAGTCTTCAGCTTGTCCAAAATGCTGCAGCTAGAGTTCTGATGAGAATTAAAAAGAGAGATCATATCTCTCCTGTCTTAGCTTCCCTACATTGGCTACCTGTTAAATTCAGAATAGATTTTAAGATCCTTCTTCTCACATATAAAGCTCTTAATAATCAATCTCCATCATACCTGATTGTTCCATATGTTCCTAACCGAGCACTTTGCTCTCAGACTGCAGGTTTACTGGTGGTTCCCAGAATATCTAAAAATAGGATGGGAGGCAGATCTTTTAGTTATCAGGCTCCTCTCCTGTGGAACCAGCTCCCAGCTTTAGTCCATGAGGCAGACACCTTGTCTATTTTTAAGACTCGGTTTAAACATTTTTATTTGATAGGGCCTATGGTTAAAATCTGATGTTAGCCTAAATCTGGACAAGTGGGGGAGTAGAGGGAGGTGGAGTGTACAGTCTGTAAAGACGACTCTCCCTTGCCCTGCCTCCAACTTGCCTCCATCTAAAAGGCTGTTATCCAAAATTATTTCTGTAATAATGCTGCTATAGGCTTAGCCTGCTGGACCACTTTCCACACCCTACTACTTTCTTCTACAATTTGCTCTTTAACTGTATTATTTCCTGCAATTTCAGCTGTTAACTTTGTTTTTTCTCTAAGTGTTTTTCTCTCCAGAAGAAGCTACAATGATGTTCAGCTGAGCTGTGGTAGCCTTATGGAGGGGACCATTGTCTTGAACACTGTTGCTAACCATTTGGTCATTCTCCCTCTCCTGATAACAACACTTTACTTTCCTTGACATTGAATGTGCTACTACTAGTTTACCCATTTAATTATAGATCCACTAGGATAAATACAATAAAGTTTGTCTCTCACCAAATAGAATATTTACTAAGAAATCACAATGTAACTATAGAAACACTACTTGGTGTGTGTGTGCGTTTGTGTGTGTGTGTGTGTGTGTGTGTGTGTGTGTGTGTGTGTGTGTGTGTGTGTGTGTGTGTGTGTGTGTGTGTCTGCTCTGTCTTCTCCATCCCCAGTGAGTCATGGAGGATGGCTGCTTATACTGAGCCAGGATCCTCTGGAGGTTTCTTCCTGTTAAAAGGGAGTTTTCCTCTCCACTGTCGCTGCATGCTTTCTTAATATGAGGATTGCTGTAAAGCCACATCTAATGGGATTGCTCTAACTTTTTTTAAGTCATAGAGCACAATAAGAATGATGATTCAATGTCAACATCTTCTTTAACAACAGAAACTTCTTCTTGGTCTCTTGCAGGCTGACCAGGACCTCTTTATCATTAGTTAAAGAACATATTTTATCCAGACAGCAATCAACATGAACTCAGCTACTGTTTGACATTCACACACAGAACCTGACCATTCATCCCACATGTGTCCCTCTGCTAGCTGGCTCTGATAAGAACAAAGCAGCCAAACTCAGAGTGGGATTGAAGAGAGTGGGACGGGAATATCACTGGCTTGGTTCAGTAAATTAACATAATCTGTTTAAAAGTCTTATTGCAGAATGCAGATATAAATGGACGACAGAATGTTCTTTAGGGGAGCGGGTGGTGGTGTGGGTGCAATTTGATATCCCCTCTCGATGGCGCCCTTGGCAGCTGCATGGTTGCTATGGGACAGACTGCTACTGGGCTCACTGCATGCAACTAGCTAGAATGGCCAATAATATTTACAGTCCAGAAGAGGAGCATGGAGGTTAGGGACTACCTGGATAGGTGCACAGCAGGGTGACACAAAACTATTCAATCCAGAGTTTGC